>NW_027270916.1:2417500-2547500 GCF_040938485.1 Diadema antillarum
AGATGGTAAATTTATGACTCTGTTATTAAAAAGGGATGTTTGACATTGTTGTGCAATGTGTGCTACCTTCAAATGTAGCCTCATCTGTGCCTTTTTATGTTTGTACTATGTTTTCAGGGCATAAAAGTGATGGAGAGGGAAACGTAGCAAACTTTTTGTGTTAATCAACTATATTGTGAGGTACTTGGGCAAGTAAGCTCTGAATACAGATATTGCTAAATGTTCATTGGGTATTGTCATACGTTCTATGTGATCCCCAAAGTATTTAGAACCTACATTGAATCCATGCTTTTGTCATGGATATTCTTTTCACATAATTTGAAACTGTGGTGCATTTGTAAAGGTGATGTAAAATCCGACCACTCTTCTCTCTCCATTGCAAAGATAGACAAACAATGGAAATGAATGCTGCTGTGACAGCCATTATTTTTGTTTCTTTCTTCTTGTAGCAAACGACAACCATCGACTGGTTGTTCTGTGTGTTCTCTACCACATAAGTCAAGATGAAAAGGCCAAATCTATGTTCACTTACACTGACTGCATTCCAATGGTGAGTACGAAGATTAATGATGAATACCACACATAAATCTGTTTGTATTACAACTGATTATGGGCATTTTGTCAACCAGTTACAATTACAACTGGATGCAAAAATTCATTAAGCTGAATCTAAGTAGTTGTAGTTCTTTTTTTTTCTCAAGTTTGCTGATACTATAATTGTTGGCTACTCAGCTGTTATTCAAGGTCAGGAGAGAAGGTTTATGACCAGTGTGCTAATTGTAGACTGAATGTGTGAAAAGAAAGAAACTGGTCTGGAAGAATGAACCACTGTGTTTTACTGGACTTAACACTGCTGAAACTGTGAATGAAACTTTGGATGATATCAGATGGGATATGAACATTAGCTGGCATCATGTCATGCACAGAAGGATTAATACTAGCCAGTTTGGCTCTTTGCTTGTTTACTTGAAGATAAGTACATTTTGAATGTGACATTTGATCTTTGACCTCCAGATCATGAAGATGATGCTAGAGAGCACAACGGAGCGGCTGGAGATAGAGCTGGTGGCGCTGGGCATCAACCTGGCCTGCAACAAGCACAATGCACAGTTGATCTGCGAGGGCAACGGGCTGCGCCTCCTCATGCGGCGGGCGCTCAAGTTCCGCGATCCGCTGCTCCTCAAGATGATCCGCAACATCTCGCAGCATGACGGGCCCACCAAGGCACAGTTTATTGTAAGAATTTGTGAAAAGACTGTGTTCAGCAGTCATTTAACCACTTCAGACATGATTATTCTATGCTGATATGCTTAATCATTCTAACTTATCTATTTTGATTCATAGGAATATATGTAACGGGTCTAAGGCAATTACACCCTGGGCAATTACCCCGGACCCTTCCCCTCACCCTAACCCTCATCCTAATCCTGAACGTAATCCTAACCCTAACCCAAACTGTAACCCTAAACCTAACCCTAACCCTAATCTTTACTCTAACCTTATCACTAACCAATATTTAGGCAGGGGTAATTGCCCTCTGGGGGTAATTGCCCTGGCACAGAATATATGTACCATATTACCAAGTTTAGGTAGCTATTATAAAATCAATCCTGTTCTTTTTCCCCTTTTCTTAGTCAGTGTTCATAGTAGTTTCGAACTGATTTCTAATTTATTTCCAGATTTACTGACACCACATTTATATATGAGGGCACAATTCATAGAATTCAGGCTCATTTTGAGGCCATAGTGAGCTGTCATTGCTGGATTTATTCTTGTTCATTTAAACCAGTTAGCTGGTAAGATGTCATTAAAAAGAGTGAGTTATCATATGACATTCCTTCCATTACAAGTGATGCTAATACTTTGTTGACAGTGGTCTTGCACAATATGAAGGCACTTTTCTAGTTCCTACTATTTACTAAGTTTGATTACATGAAGTTTTACATGCCACTTGTGTGCTCCCATGCCCAACCCTCTCCACATCCCCGCCCCCTCCTAGGAATTCATCTCGGATGTCGCCCGCATCATCAAGGACTCCAAGGATGAGGAGCTAGTGGTGGAAGCCTTGGGCATCATGGCCAATCTCACCATCCCGGACCTGGACTATGAGATGATCATCAACGAGTTTGGACTCGTCCCATGGATCAAAGAGAAGCTCGAACCTGGTGAGGAAAGGCTTTGCTGCCAAGATGTGCTTTAAAAACAAAACAAAATAAAACAAATATAACAATTCCCATGTGTCAACCTGTTTCTTAGTACTTTATCTACATACTCGAATTTGATTGCTGTTTACTAACTTATTTGTTTATTGGAAAGCATGATATTTTCGTGGCATGAAATTCTAGTGAATTGGAGCCAACGGCCTTTTTCGCAAAATGAAAGTTTGGCGAGTTGCCTCTAACATTCAATGCATGTAGTGTAGACAAGAACTTTTGCGTGCATTTTAATTTCGCAAATCTTGGCTCTTGCAAATTCGCAAAATTAGAATGCACATAAACATTCCTCATTTTACAGTATTCCTTATTTTGTGTATTTGTGATTATGCTATCTTGGATAAATATTTCAGAGGAGTTGTAGAAAAATACTAAAAAAAAAAAAAATGATAGAGAGGTATGTGGTTCTTTGTGGAGTCAGATCTGATGTGCAATTTCCAAGAAAAATGTATTTCCAGTCTCATATAAGAGATGGAGACACATTCCATTGAATGTAGATAATGTGATTTTAGATAATTTGAAGATGTATGAACCAACATTTTGATGGAAATAGTTTTGTTTCCCAAGTTGTAATAGAGCGCACATAGTTCTCGTAAAACAATATGTTAGCATCTGCCTGACAGATTTGTGATGTACCCCTAATTTCTCTCTATTTTTTTTTTAATCAAATGTCCCTGATTTCAGTAACTGCTTTACAAATTTAAGTATAACACGGAAAATCAGATTTTCTTATCATATTGAAAGGTATTTTGACAGAAGAAAACCAACTTGTTTCTCCCTAGGTGCTGCGGAAGATGACCTGGTGCTGGAAGTGGTGATGTTGGTCGGTACCGTGGCAACAGATGACTCCTGTGCAGCCATGCTGGCCAAGTCTGGCATCATCCAGTCTCTCATTGAACTCCTCAATGGTGAGTAAGAATGGAATAGAGACCAAAGGTCATTGCAGTCATTCTGTGGTCATTTGCAGCAAAAGTCTTCGTTGTTACGTTAAATCATTCCGTACGGGAACCTGGTGGCCTGCGTGTTAGGTCTATGGGCTTTCAGAATTCAGTATGGAACGGGTTAATTTTATCAGAAGCCAAGGCATAGCTCTCAAATCAATGATAGATGGTAAATGAAGAACTGTAGAACTTTGTATGAAGAGTGTGATCACAAAACGGCTTAAACAACTTTTTTAGACATTTATAGTAAGTCCATTGTCGTATAGAGCAAAATAACGCCTTTCCAGTCTTACCTCACTTGTTACATATTAAAGAAGGAATATTCTTGGAGTCATGATTATGAATATTCCATGTTTTCTTATTTCCTATGTTTTTAGCAGCTTTAATTGCAAATATCTCAAATTAACATTAATGGAGTTAACTCTTTTTTGCAATCAAACTCTTCATAGGGTTATATTCCTTTGTATATGTGTGAAAGTTTCTTGAAAATCTGAATTTTATGATAAGATTCAGAACTTCTTATCTAGTTCCCAAGCCAATACACTTCATGTGTATTACTGTCACATCTCTGTTTAAGAGCTGCCAAGTCTTTACAATTCTGCAAGAAGCTCACTGACTGCTCAAATATCTCTTCATGTCCCACCAAGAAAATATAAGAAGTCTCCCTCAGTATGAAATGATTTCCACCTATTAAGATGCATGTAATATGCAAGCATCTCCGTTATTACTTTTGGGAATCTCTCTGATTGTGATGTTGAGTGTCTGAAGCCCGGCCTGTGTAATTTCAGATTTCCCTCCCCCACCCCCTCCCCACCCCGTGAGTCTCAAGCGTATTAACCCGTTCCAAACGGGAACCTGGTGGCCTGTGTGTTTAAGTCAATGGGGATTTCAGAATTCAGTATGGAACGGATTAATAAACCAAAGCTTCCTCTCATCCTCCAGTTGAGGTGTCAGATTACAATCAGTTATGCCAAGTTCCAAGTACAGAAATCTTTTATGTATGATATTTATGCAATGAGAGATATTGACAGTGACATTTTACATGATATCGGCTTCTTTGTAGATAGAATGTGCCACTTCTGCAAAGACTAATAATATGTTGTACCAGAAATTTAAATCGATATGTTTTGAAGGGAATGTACTGTACAGGATCCCCAAAAATCTCATTCACTGATGAAGCCACCCAAGTTGAAACTTACTGTAGATGACTGAATAGATAAGTCAAAAATAGCTGAGATCATGTTACAGTCAGCCTTCCCCGGTAGAGATAAGTCCGCGATAGTCCAGTTCAGCTGAGCCGAAGGTCATTTTTTATGCGCTCCTATCACGTGACTACAGCTAAACAGGAAGACGACGAGATTGTCTGCCAGATCGTCTATGTCTTCTACCAGATGGTGTTCCACGAGGCCACCCGGGAGGTCATCATCAAGAAGACCCGTATCCTTTCCTCATCGTCCATCTCTCGCTCTCAGGTGGCCTGAGGAGGATGCAGCATATTATAGATAAAAAACTTAAATGCAAAGTGAGATGTTCCTGGGTAGTATAGAGAAAGACATGTAGCATTGCTACTAATCAATACTAGAAGATAAACTAACCAATCTTTTAACCTTCCATTGATATGTAAAAATGTAAGTATTCTTTCCTTCATTTGGAGGTTCTTTGATGAAACTTGTCCTGAAAGTTGGATGTGTGAGGAAAAGATTTGCACATGTAGATACAAGTGTATTGCAATTTATTGTCCACTGCCACTTCTTAACACTAGTATTTTCAGTTATGATTATTATTGTTATCATTTTTTGCCCTTTGCCACATTGCCTTTTGTGGAGAAAGAGCAAGCTCATTTTTTTCCCCAAAAAACTTACAAAGATCTGTTGATCGATTTCTTCAAGATTTGTTTCTTTCGCAAATTATGTCTATTGAAATGAAGCTGTCTTTAAAAAATATTTACGGGGGAGATATGAATATATTTTTTTGATGTTCAGTTTCTGTTTGTCTTTTGTTTGTTTTATTAATCAAAAAAACTATGTTTAGTTTTTAAATGTTCATTTCAGGCATAGGAATTAATCTCATATGTGAAGGCTCAGGATGACGTCCTTTCTACGCAAATGGAAAGTACTACCCACACTTCATCCAATGTGACATGTTCTAATGTATTTCTTTGAGATTATCTTTGTTGCACATGGGCAGTGATGTTTACATCTTTGTTAGTACCTCTGATCATTCTGTAAGAAACTGATTTTGCCTGTCTAGTTCCTTAACAGTCTGGTATACTTCAGAGGCACCTGCTTACCTCATAGATTTGATGCACGACAAAAATGCGGAGATCAGGAAAGTCTGCGACAACACCCTGGACATCATCTCTGTAAGTTTTCTCCTTCTTCGTCTCCCTCTTTTACGTTTGTTTGTAAAGTTTTCATCTGCAGATGACATTGTGTGTCGAGCAGGACTGGTTGGTAGATGACTATTTATCCATGAAGTGCAAACGTGGATTGATTATTGAAAGAGACTAAAACGAATGACGTTATCAGCATTCATCCGTAGTAGATTGACTTCAAATGCTTTATTGGCTTGTTTCTATGCCTATGGTAATAACACATGGCAAGATGTGCGAGCTCAATCAGATAAGGGACTCGATTTGGTATTTTTACCTTCACCAAGAAGATCAAGAGTTTACCAGCATTCTTGTGTCTTCCTCTTAGAAATATAAAAAAAAAAGAATGATATGGATTTTAATGAAGTGTTCAGGTTAGATCCATTGTGGTAAAAGGAACAGGTGATTAGCTTTTAATGGTGATCTTGATCATTATCTGGATCTTGGATTTTTCTTCTTTTTTTTTTTTTTTTGAAGGATGTGTGTGTAGTTTTATTGCATTACCTTATGGCCTCTTTTTTATTGTGTGTGTGGTGTATTGTGTAAAAGCAAGCAATATGTAATTCAAGTGTCCCTGAATAGAACAGATGGTTACAGATACATGTTAGTCAATGATCAAATGTGATATTCTGGCATATTATAAGGTTGCATAGGGATGTTGTGTAGAAATCAAGAATCGGTTTATAATCCAATCAAGCTTAGAAGATGACACACAAACTATTCTGCTTAAAAGTGAAGGGGGAGGGGGATAGAAAGGGAAATTATCAAATCAAGCAAAAATTGAATGGTGTGCCAGAAGCTAATTCCCCTCGACAAAGCCATGTGTAACAATGTGCATTAGTGTTGTTGAAACCACTTCTGCAGTAAAGTGCAAATATCCCGGCCACTAACCTTACAAAGTTTGTTTTTTGGTTTTTTGTCATCCCTTAGATTTTTTGTCTTCCCTTTATAGAATTAACCATCTTCATAACTGAAGAATTTCATTTACAAATATAGGAGTTTGGATCAAACAAGATTATGCACCTAACGCGTCAAAATCAGAGCGACAGGTCGATGATCATTAGACGCTATGATGTGCTAGTTTGCGACCACGAAATAGAGAGTGTGGCACACTCTGTGTTTTGGTGACAGACACGGTTGAAACTGACCTTGGTGCTATTTTTATCACAGACTCTGATTTACTCCACATATGTCGGCTGCGACTGTAATCCACTTACCAAGCTGTAACATTTGTCCCTTAGTCACGAGTGTACGAAAGAGAGCGAGAGAAATGCACTTTCCTTTGCTTTGACATAGTGTGTTGTGCAATAGGTGTAAGTATATCATCACTCCTGCGAAGGCACAATGCAATCTTTGCCATGATAAGACATTCACAGTAAGCTTTGCAGATTATACTGCAATTACTGAAGCCACTAAATTTTGTGAGTTCCTTCATTCCTACCCTTATATATTGTCAGAACTCCTCTCACTTGTGTCTTCTTTGGAACAACAAGTCTCCTTGTTCCTTTAAATGCACAATTAGTTTGAGGACCCCCTGAGAAAATTAAACGCTTCCAAGTCAATGTGTCAGAAATAACTTGGGATTGAGGCTCAAAGGATGTGTACACAGTTCACATCTATCTTTGTTCTTATGTTTCTTGTTGTTGTGTTTTTGTTTTTATCCGTATGGACTCATCAGACAGACTTGATCACCTTGAATTGTAATGCTACTTCCTATTTTCAATTACTATGATTTATCCAAAAAGAAAAAAAAAATCAATGTCAATGAGTCTCCCAAAAAAAAGGGGGTACAGAGTACCAGTGTTAGAAAACACCTGTTGTCAGATCAACTATTTGTATTTGATGTAGTGAATGAAACCAAGTTTTCAATATTCTTTGAAATTAAAGGTCATGTGTATGTAGCTCCAATTACCTTCATGCTCATCATTACCCTAATTGTTTTTCTCTTTTTTTTTTCTTTTTTTTTTGGGGGGGGGGGGGGGGGAGGGGGCATGTGTGAATGGTGACAAATAATTTTTTTGCAGCACAATCCGACAAGTGATAATTCTTATGTGTGAATAGGCCTCTCTGCACTGATCTAGGGTCGTTGTTGGGTTTTTTTTTTGGTTTTGTTTTGTTTTGGTGGGATGGTATTATACTTTTGTATGGTCGATCACTACACAATACACAGTAAAGGCTCTAATAAGCTCACAGCTGCACATATATTGCACTGTGTAGTGAGGTGATAAGTGTGCACACTACTTCCTCAAACGTGAGCAAAGATTAAAGGGATCTGTAGTTTCTATGTGCACCTGTTGTGTTACTGGTTATGTTAACCTGTATTAATAGGCTTGCTGGCTGTCTCGAGGTGCTCCCCTGGACATTGTGGCCATTTAGCTAGTTGGGTGGAACGTAGGTTTATTCCACCAGATTCGCAATTCACATAGTACAACTTGTGTAATAGCTGTATTCTATTACTTAAGCAGACATCAAATATAATTTAGATTCTTGCTGGGACCTGCACACTGCCAGTTGATTAAAGGGAATACGATATCGGATGATTAGGGCCATGATTCAGCTCTGGTTTCAAAGTACATCCAGTGTGTTGCCTTTTGATGCTGCACAACAGGTGAATTAGGAACTTGAGATTTATGGCATAATTTTGTACAGTAAGAAGTCCGCATGGAATCAGGAGTGGGTACAGTTTTCACAAGAGATTCACTTACCATCAATAAATACAATTTCAAGACTTTTGTCTTGATTCCAGACTTTCTGTGCCATTGCAAACTTCACAGTGCTTTGGAAGGGCAAGGAAGTAAGGGATGGTTGGTGATAATAATGCCAAATTTCAAAAGTGTTCTGCAGGAGTTGAATGTAATTGATTTTGTCCAGCCTTATGTCTGAGCAGCAATTATTTTATGGGTATGAAATCTGGTATTAATAGCATGTGACAGGTGTACCAAATGTGTCTACTTACACTGTGCTTGTTTCTTGAAGGTGAACTAGCACCCCTTCCGGTTCCTCCCACGTTTCACCTGGATTCAGCTGAAGGTCACACAATGTTTCAGAATTAGCAACAGCCGTGAAATTTTTAGCTCATGTCATGCACTTGCCTCGTCAATGAGAAATAGAATATATCCTCAACATCTTTTCATTTTCATTTGAGCATGTAAAGGGGAACCTGTGCTAGAGATGATTTTGTTTTGAATGATTGTGACAGATTGACAGCAACAGCTTCTGAAAATGTGGGCAGTATTGAACACAGGTTGTCATCGTAAGGACACTGTTAGTGCCAGTAACTCAGCTAACATGGCTAACTTTGAATCTATTGCTCGATAGTGGAGGCACAAACTGAGGACTTTTGCGTATGAATTGAACGAATGAGGCGGATTATGGGAGTGATGTAATAGTTACATGACAGGGGATGTATTTGCTTTGCGGTGATAAGAGCATTTTGAGTGTCATGATTCAAATCAAATCGACTTGTGACTTAAAGATGTTCAATGATTGTGAAATGTTCACCAATGTATAGCTCTACCTTCACAATCTCTATGCACTATTTGTGGAATACACTCTCAAAATAAGTATCTTCCAGCAAGTATAAGGGATGTTTTGATTTATGTGATATATTAATGTAATGATGTGATACTTGAATACTACATGTGCTAGGTTGAATTCATGCATCGTCATATTGGTGATTCTGAGCCCCACCCAGCCCCTAACTCCACCCCCAGAGTTCTGAGATCAAATGTGGGCTAAACTTTTAAAAGCCTTGATACATGACAAGTTTGATATCCTGTACTGTAGAGTACTGCAACATACATGTAGTCACCCAATGCGGCCCAACTACGACATGTGTGACTCAAGCTAGAAGTGATTATGAGTGCCTTTGATTACGTCTGTTTGCTGATGGATGACTAGCCAACCCATCCTAGTTGCTTACCTTTCCAATTCAGACATATTGACAGTAACTGTGGCTGCTGAAGAAATTTTAACCCGTTGAGGACGGCCTGATTTTGCTACAACACGCATTTCCCATAGACACCTGCACGAGTATACTCGGGACTCGTCCTCGACGGGTTAAGACAAAATGCACCTTGCTTTGATGGTGAGACGTGCTGTCAAACTTTATGCAATGCTTTTAGTGCACAGTTGGAAAATCAATGGTCTGGTTCCATGAAACTATCACTCTATTTGCATGCTCATGCTTTCATCAAGCTGGCAGTGTGTTGCAGACTATTACTGAATGTGCCCTTTTCAAAAGCTTTAATGCCAAAATCATCTCAATGTGAAGTTCACGTAAGATGAATGTGGGTGAGTGCACTGCTAAGCTGCCATGATTGATACTGTGTGGTTTTTTGTGTTTGTGTGTGTGTGTGTGTGTGTGTGTGTGTGTGTGTGTGTGTGTTTGCATGTGTGTTTGTGTGTATTCCATAGGGTGGTTACCCTGGGACTGACAGGGGGACATTCAATTTCCCCGCAGACTTTCAGGGAAATTGATACCTCGTGTAACTTTTCCTGCCTGAAAGTGCTTTGCTTGTTCCCGTGAATCAGCTACTAGTCAGAGGCTACTTCAACAACTCCTACTCCTCCTCCTCCTCCTCCTCCTCCTCTTCGTCCTTCTCCTTCTCCTTCTTCTCCCTCCTCTTCATTTTTATCTCCTTTTTGCGTCTCTTTTATTCTGCATCCTCTTCCTCTCTTGCGTCTTTTTTTTCTCCTCTCATCTCCTTCTCCTTCTATTGTTTACATAATTATAGCCACTCCAATAACCATGGACAACTCTAGTATTTCCATATTCTCTTTATATTTATTGACTCTGAATATAGGTGATTTGCCTGTGCGATGTATGAAAATTAACTTGTGCAGTGTCTTAATTGCAAATATATTGTGTGAAAATGTCTAATTGATATTTGAAGATAACAGGGTTTCTCTGTCAAGTATGTAACCCCATAGTTTTCAGTTTAAATACGCAGTACAATATGCTGTCACCCTTTCCATGTTAATGTGATTTCCGTCAACACCATTTATATATTTTCTCCTAGTCTTTGACTGCTTGTCTGTAATGTGCCAAAGTATGCAATTTTTTTTTTCATTAATTTACAGTCATGAATTTGTATTTTTGGGAAATATTACATTTTCAAGCCAAGCCAAGGTCTTACAATGTATGTTCGCAGTGTATAAGTAAGTGGCTCTGTCTTATCTACATGAAAACACACCCAGTGCGTATGAATGAACACAGATGTGTCTAAGACCTGTGCCTGGCATTTAAACTGTCAAATATGCTTTGCAGCTGATGCTTATATTTTATCAATTTCTTGAACTTTTTGAAAGTTCCTTAACCTTTTGAGCGGACAGCTATGACACAAGGTCGTGATTATATTTTTGAAGGTATATTTTCACCAAATTGTTTCATTCATATTACTTTCCCTCTCCCATTATCTTCCCATCCTCCTCATGGCCCTTACCTCCTGCCCACCTCTCTCTCCTCCTCCTCCTCCTCCTCCTCTTCCTCCTCCTCTTCCTCCTCCTCCTCTTCCTCCTCTTCCTCTTCCTCCACTGCTCTTCATTTTCTCTCCTTCCCCTTCCCATCTGTCCTCTCTTCCTTTCCCCTCTCTTTCTCTCCTTCTTACCTTCTCCATCTTTCCATTCTTTCTTTTCTTTCTTCCCTTCTCTCCTTTTCCTTCCCTTTTCTTCTCCTTCTCTCCTTCTTACCTTCTCCATCTCCTCCACTCCCCTCCTCTCCCCCTTTCTGTCCTCCACCCCCTTCTCCTCCTCCTCCTGTTCTCTCTTCCTCTACTTCCTTCTCTCTCCTGTTCCCCCTCCTCCAACCCCTCCTCCTCCTCCCCTTCTCTTCTCCACTTCGTTCTCTCCCTCTCTCTCTCTCATCTCCCCCTCCTCCTCCTTCCATTCTCCCTCTTCTCTACACATCCCCACCCCACCCCCTGCCATGTCGTCTCCCCCATGTAGGAGTTTGATGAGGAATGGGCCAGGAAGATCAAGCTGGAGAAGTTTCGCTGGCACAACTCCCAGTGGCTGGAGATGGTGGAGTCCCAGCA
Organism: Diadema antillarum; assembly: GCF_040938485.1. Taxonomy (NCBI): domain Eukaryota; kingdom Metazoa; phylum Echinodermata; class Echinoidea; order Diadematoida; family Diadematidae; genus Diadema; species Diadema antillarum. The sequence goes on from NW_027270916.1 coordinate 2,429,061, forward strand.
GATGGACGATGCAGAGGGCCTGGTGTACGGAGACGAGAGCTACAGCCCCTTCATCCAGGAGTCTGACATCCTGGATAGACCAGATCTCTTCTATGGGCATCCAGGTCAGTTGCCATGACGATATGCTCTCTCTCTCTCACTCTCTCTTTCATCCTCTTTCATGCTATTTCAATATTTTTGTGGCAGTGATGTAAAGTACTGGTAAAGCAGAGTTGGGGAAACTGGCTAAAGATTGTTTTGCCGCAGCAGACCAGAGTGGTACTTACTTTTGTGATTTTTTAGAGGATATTAACTGAATCAAGTGTGTGTAGCACAGAGATGTAAAAAGAGACTGAGGTGTATGAAACATGAAGCTAACCTCGGAAGAAAACATGATATTCCAATTTTGAATGCATTCTGTAATGGTATGCTTTGAAAGGTAAACATGAGAATATGAATCAGGAACACCGTTTTCACCATGATCCAGTTTCAACCTATATTATTTCATTGGCATTATGTGTTTTGTAAAAACAATTTCACTTTCATACATGACCTGGAGTGAGTGGCAATGGCATCAAATCTCAGCCGCTGACCCGGATTGATGTTATTTGATCCTTACCAGGTTACGAAGATGGGGAGATGTATGACGGGGTGGTGACGCCGGAGTATGTGGACGAATACGGCAACGTCCAGAACGGAGACTACATGGGAAGGCCACCCACGGCCATGTACGGCAATAGGTAGGAGGGGCAATACATTGTATCTTCTGAGATGTGATTGATGGTATATGTGTGTTTGTGAGAATGTGTGTGTGTGAGTTAAAGGGCTTGTAAAGTTTTGCTTCAGACCTAACTTCAGGTTTCTAACATTTGTTGGTGGGATAATGAAAACCCTCTTATGAAATATGAAAGAGTATGTAATTCCAGAAGGAATTCAACATTTATTTGATGAAAATTGTTTCTGAAATGGCTGAGATATATAAAAGCAGAGCATTCCTAATAAAAGGTGGGACTTACAATAGCTTTCTTTTACTTTGTTTTTTGGTGTTTCAGCCATTCCAAAACCGATTTTCATGAAATAAACTTTGAATTCCTCTTAGAATGGTATGCTCTGTACTATTTCATCGAAGTGGTTTCTTGGTATCTTGCAAAAAGTTAAAAAGCCCAATATTCTCATTTCAACCAATACTATACAATCCCTTTAATGTGTGTTAGTGTCTCCATACATATACTCACACACACATACACTACAGTGTACATATAAACATGCATACACTACATGGTACATATATACATGCATACATACTTTTGCACACACATACATACCTTTGTCTGTGTGTGGTTATGTTTTGTGTGTGTGTGACTTTGTTTAGGCCTGCCTAAATGTAGTCAAAGTGAGATCAAGCCACTTGAACTTTTATTCCCACCTTAAATTTATGTTTTCTCAGAGAAAAATGTGACAGAATTCACAATACACTTTTTAGACATTGATTGAGATTATTTTACTAATACACCAATGGACAATTTCAATTTTCTACAATATTCTTGCTGCTACCTGTATTAAATCTGTCTAGTACCAACATTGTCATTGTATATACAGTACTCTCCGCATAATCGGGTAGGCTCGGGCAGAGCGTTTCTTACCCGATTAAGCGGAGTACCCAATTAACAGAAGAACAGGTCTCATTCACAATTAACACACACAATGTGTATTTACATGTGTTGTACACTGTACCAAACACCTACACTGTATGCTTAACATGCGTGCCTGCACGGCACAATAATGTACATACCTTACCCTTGCCCAGTCATGAGCAATAATTAACTCTCTTTACACTCTTTTTATGGACAAATATGTCTTCAGAAAACTTTGTCATTTGACTTAGATAGACTCCTCGCTATTACGTAGGCACAGGAGCGCAAGTGTGTTCAACTCCTGTCTGTCTATGCAGTTGTGAGTGCCAGCTACGTGACTTGTGATGTTCGTTTTCGTGTGGCAATTCAGTACGTGTACATATGTTTTCATGTTTAATCACTCCCAAAATGATCGGTCTTCTTTGCAAATTAAGCAGAGAATGCGATTAGTTGTGGAAAATTTGACATGAATGATTTCTTAAAGTGTTATATCTGCGATAAAATATGGGTAGAAATTAGGTTAGAAGAAAATTATTTACCCATTTATGCGGAGAGGCAACCCGATTATCAGGTAATTTTAATGTGCATTGGAACTGACTCTGACATTACTACCCAATTAAACGGAGTACCCGTTTAAGCGATACCCGATTACGCGGAGAGTACTGTACTAGTAGTTTTAGATGCTTCCTTTCTGGAGACTGAATCATACACAAACACATATACCTTTATCTATCCTCGTAGGTACCCTGGGGAGTACGATTCCATGAGACCAGCGTCCAGGGTGGCCTACCTCACTGAGGACGGACAGCCATTAGATGAGTATGGCAACCCTATCGACGTCTACGCAGAGTCCGTGGACCAGTATGGCCGCCCTGTGTCGCCCACTTACCAGTACGCCACTCAGCAGGGTGGCTACAACTACTAAGGCATGAATGATCGCCCGGTTGTTGGACTCTTGTAACATTCTGAGCTTGATTTGAGGATCAAGATGGAGGCAGAGGGAATAACCAAGGTTGCTTAGCAACCATGAAGACTTCTATCATCGGATTACTTACTGAGACTCTGCTATGAATGCAGAGAGCAGCAATCCCTGACTGGCACACACTACACACCTGTCTGTCATCTGCTGGATAAGAAACGTCACCCTTGTGTGGTTGTGCCTGTGCAGTAGTGTTTGCAGTGCTGCGGTAGCGTTTGCAGTGCTCTGGACAGCTGTTGGCACATGCAGGTCATACGCACTGGTTAAAAGTCGCATGAATCGCACGATGTGTAGCTCAGCCAGCACGTACAGGTACATGTATGTGCTCATGTGACTGAAAGTTATCCTCATACTAGTGCAGCGATAATGTCGAGAAAACTGCATGCCGATCTTTTGCCTCTTTCTCCTTACATTTCCTTGGAGAAAGATCGCAGAGAAGGAGACAGGGAGAAAGAGCAAGAAAGAGAGAGAGAGAAAAAATAGTGACGTTTAATTAAAGAGATGAGTAAAGTTGAAAGGCAGCGTCTGGTAGCCCATTTGCAAATCCTGTCTTGGCCTCTCACATTTTCTGATACTGAAACATAGAGCTATTCAAGCCTGCTGTTGTTCTCAACTAATCTAACACATTCTTGAATTAAAACGACTTTAATAATGGAATGTCATATTCATGCTGTAAAGAACAATGTAGTGATGAATTGAAAATGATGGTGCTGGCAGGGGGTGTCAGTGCCCTTTCCCGCCTTCCTTTGTGCTATTAGGCGTTAACTATTTTGTATGTGAGAGTGAGAAGAAAATGCAAATTTCCTTTTTTTCTCTTGCACGGCTTCCTGTATAATGGCATGCTCTGTGAAAGTTACCACCTCTCATCAAAACAGAAAATTGTTGATGCCTTATCAGTTGACTGGAAAGCGAGAATTTTACCTCCAGCACTCGGCGGAAAGTGCAGCACGGAGCTGTTAAATAAAGATCATTGAACCTTTCCGTCAAGATTGAGGCTTGCAATAGATACCACGATGATACTCACAATATTGGACTCGAGCCAAAGTGGCGACTCATACAGGTTGCTTGACACTCTTTGATGTAACTGTCAGGTGATAGGACAGGAAATAGATCCCCATGAATTTCTATTCTTATGAATAGTTATACAATGCAGCAATAAAAGCAGACTAATATATATGTATAAATGTATAAATGTGCGTGTGTTCCCCCTTTTTTCATTACAGATTGACAGGATTTGCAATACTACTCTTCCTCCTTTCAAAAGATAGATAGGAGGAGGAGGGGGAAGCAGAGATATGGATAAGAATAATCAAAGGGGGGGGGGGAGGCACTAACTCTTCGTGGTATAAAGGGCCAATGAGACAAAAATTGTGTTGGATTGGAGGTGAGTCAGAGTTTGTGGTCAGAATAATTTTTTTCCCCTATTTTACAGTCACCTCAAATTGTCCATCTGCAATCATCTTGTGTAAACCAGAGCTAAAATCAGCAGTTCTTGAAAGGACTCTGCTTATAAATACTGATTTGTGACAATAGATGGCAGTGATGTTAAAATAGTCGGGACTCCCATAAACTGAAATAGGAAGAAGATTGTTTTGGGGGTTTTTTTTAAGAAGAATTACAGTCTTTTTTTATTTTGTGATTATGGTGGATGTCAATTGAAACAATTCCTCATTTCTTTGCATCGAAGAAGTCATTTCCTTGCGTATGGAGTCATTTTTCCCGACTCTGCTCAATGAAAATCAAAGGCATTTCATTCAGACTTGCAAATATTACAGGCAGTAATCTTAAAAAATATACATATATATATATATATATATATTTATATATATATATATATATATATATATATATATATATATATATATTTATATATTTATATATATATATATATAATGCTCGGACATTAAGATATCAGTTGCTATTTAAGACCTTGGGGGAGAGAATGTTGTAATTTGAACCAAACACAAATCAACCATAAACATGACTTCAACCAGTGGAGATCCATGATTTGAGACTTCAATTTGAAATTGGTGAGATTGTACAATTGATTGATTAGATGAAATTAATAACATTCTAAGTGCAACTGTTCTCACAACTTGTGGTCCCAGTCTTTCTCCTGAATGAAACATAATGTTGAAGCTTTTGTGGCTCCGTCACTTGTGTCACCTGTGCTGGATTTGATATCTCATCTCTCTGTTTGTTTTTTTGATTGGATGTATGTTTGTTTTTTATTGCATACATACATACATATTTCCTTCTGTCAATTCCCATGGTTTATACTGCAGACGGAGAACAAATGGTAAAACTTGCTATCTCTGACACTAGAAAACTTGAGTGAAAGTCTGTGGTTGCTAAACCGTGCCACTTGGCTATGAATGGAGAGTTTTCAGTGTTACTGATCTGATGAGGGAGACATACTTAGCCCTTCCTTCACTTGTGCCACCCCATGGGTTATGCACAGTCATTAAAGGGATGGTATAGTATTGGTGGAGATGAAAATTGGGCTTTTAACTTTTTGTGAGAACCAAGAAAACACTTATGAAATAGTACAGAGCATACCATTTTAAGAGGAATTCAAAGTTTCTTAGATGAAAATCGAGTTTGGAATGACTGAAACATCCAAAAACAAAGTGAAACAAAGCGATTGTAATAAAAGTTGGGTCCAACACTTTATTAGAATCGCTCTATTTTGGATATCTCAGCCATTTCAAGTCAATTTTCATCAAATGTTGAATTCCTCATGGAATTACATGCTTTACATTTCATAAGAGGTTTCTCATTATCTCACCAAAAAAAGTTAGAAACCTAAAATTAGGTCTCGACCGAAACTATACAATCCCTTTAAAGTTTACCTGTGCATCATACATTACCCATGCAGTGCATACCAAGAGTGCAAGAAGGTTCAACTGAGGTCAAACTCTACTCTGCCTTTGAGCGGGCTGCAGGCACCCAGTAATAGTCTTCAGATTGTGGTCCCAGAGACATCATTTGATGTTGTCAGTTTGTTCATTGGCGAGCACATGCTGGTAACAACCTCCACCTCCATTGTTTGGCATAGGAGAGATATGAGGGCTCCAGCGATGTGAACATGCCATCATATTATGCAGGAGATTCAGGGAATATCATGATCACAACCTGCAAGAATTCCTGTTCAGATAAGAATGACAGCATGGTGGAGACCTTTACATGTATAGTGATGTTTTCCTTTATCAGGAGCACGTACAATAACACTTGGAGCTTTTTATCAGAAGACCTCTGTTTTTGCAGATGATACCACCATACAGCAATGCTACCAAAAAAAGATCAAAATTTGGTAGGTTTTTTTTCAAGGTGCTGTGGAGCTGCCGTGATATCTCATTAAATGTGGAAATTGATTAATATTTTGATTTCTTGGTGGGCTCATCCTGTCCGAAAGTGGATTGTAATATGCAAAGGAAATTGTCAGAAAAATTTGAGGGCTCCTTGTTGGTACAACATATTAGCAAAATGGAAATTCACTTCCTAACTGTTATTTGGTATGCGTATCTTTCAGTGTCTATCATATTTCTTCCATATAAGCTAAAGAATTTTTCCTGATGGTAGGTTAAAAGTGTTTCTCAGTGTACTGAATGTGTGTGTAAATTATTCTTTTTTTCCCCTTCAATTCTTGCAGAGCCTTGTCATAATTATTGCTGATGGAGAATGCCTGCTTCTCTCATCCAGACTGTATCCCATGTTACCCTACAATATGTGCATGCTGTTCTTTTGATGGCAATTGTGCGGACTCATTTAGCGGTGGAAGTTAGTGCTGCCAAAGAGGTGAAAGTTCAGTTCCAGCTGCAAATCACACAACCTGGTTTCATCTCCCCCAGCCCCTCCCTCCCCCCCCCCCCCCCTCACCGCATTAGACAGAGATGGAAAGTGTAGGGTGTTTTCTTTAACCATTATTTTGTGTGTTTTGAGTGCCAAGTGACACAGGAAACCCCATAGCATTGTACACACTGTCCAAAAGTCCCTAGTACAGAAAGGGCTAATGCTACACCTGATGATCCGGATTGAGCCTAGGGAGGGATCCATGATATTTAGAGTGGTAGCTGCCTGCACCAGCTGTCTGTGTATGCTGGATCATGGCCTCCTTTTACAGTGTGGTTGAGGATTCAATGGTTGAGGATTAGACGGCCATTGTTACAGGGTCCTGATTGGAAGGAATCCAGGCCATTCCTGGCTGTCGGCCATGTGTCGGTCGCCAGCGCTGGAAGTACGGGAATTAAAGGGAAGCAACACTTGGTGGCAAATTAAATGTGGGCAACCCAAGCATTGATTTATACATGATAGTTTGATATCATGATGATGCCGCATCAAATGTCGTGATTTTCGATCAAAATGTGAAGTACTATAGACTCATGGCCTAACTCAGAACCCTTCCCTAAAAAAAAAATATGTACAAAAATGAAAATAGATAAATAAATAAATAAATGAATAAATAAATAAATAAATAAATAAATAAATAAAATAAGATAAATGAATTTAGAGAAAAGAAATAAATCAGGGGCAATTATGCTCTGACCACACAAGGACAATTGTGATTTTCGTTTTCTTTTTCTTTTTTTTGAATTACATATCACTGTATTACTTGCATTGCAGATTGTACACCTGTGGGGACTTGCCCATGCTACATATTAAATGTTGGATGCTAACTTAAAGTTTTTCTAGTCAGGTGACCTTTGTATTAAAGTACAAGTTAGACTTGAAATTTAGCATACTTTGCGTGTGTGTGCGCTAAACATGGATTGTGTATTTCCTTGTTCCATTTGAGTCAGCCTATTTTTGCTGTCATCAAGATCTTGTGCATCCTTTAGTTGGAATGTCCTATTAAACCCTTAATATTATAGCAAAGTACTTCTCTTAACATGCCATGCCTTTTCATCAGCATGTAGTAATCCCTCCAAAATTGACCTATCTAGCTGTAAACTAGCAAGCCTACTCAGGTGTACCAACTTGCCTCAGTCCAACAAGAAGGCCATGGTGGCACAATAGGAATTAGGGGATTAGGTAATCTCTGTACAGAAGTCTGAGTCAATTGGCAGAGAAAGTGCTCTGGTATGTGTGCCAACTGGCACAGTTATGAGGGTTGATAACAATTCAGTTGAAAGAAACATTTTAAGTACCATGGTAGCAGAAACTACAAAACTTCAAAACATGTTAGTGTGAGGACAGAGAGATGGATGAGGAATTGAGAAGCAAACTCTACAGAAATTACACAAGATATCGTCTCAGTGTTGATGTGGGGTGTGAAAAGTTACAGGACAATTTACCATTCCTAGAGCTTCACTATAATAGTAATGTGTCAGCTTTTTTACCTCAAAAGTGCATGCACCTGCTTTACTGGAGATGATTTCAAAGATTTGGACATCTTTCTTGGGGATCCCTCAAAGGGACAAAGATGAAATGGTCGAACAGGGATGCGTAGATGTACTCAACAGTCTGATCTGAGTGTCAGATGTGCTCCGAAAGTTGTCATCTGGTGGTTACGCAGTTTTGTGTGAGGAATGCACTGTGTCCATCAAACAGTTTCTGTGTTTTGTCTTGTTTGTTGGTTGTTCAGGTTCTTTACTTTTATCCCTTTGCTGTGTGTTGTTTTGGGATGTTGGCCATTTTAACCTGTGCGATCCATCCACATGCCATTCATAACACTAATCACATACAATGCAATGCATGTATATCAAGCTCGTAATCTATAAGTGGCATAGTGTGCAGAAGATATTAAAATCAATACAGCAGGCAGGTTTCAATGGGACTCTTGACCATAGAAAGCTGAAACAGATGCCCAGAAGAAAAAAAAAACAAGAAAAGTATTTTTGACCAAAGAAAAAGCGACTCTTGTCTGAGCCTTTTATTGTTTAAAGTCAGTAATAGTTTTATGCTTAACCCTTACAACATTCTTTTTTTAAGATTGGCATATCCAGTGGAGTGCTTTCTTCTAGCTCATTTGCAGTGATATCTGAAAACTAACTGCCAGACCACTGAATAGAAATTACCTAATCCTCATAATCCCTTTTATGCCACTGTGACTTTTCCATTGCACATTGTAATGCTGTAGGTGGCTTCCTGTTCTACTTAAAATTAGGTCAAGTTTGATGGAATTCAGTAAATTCTGATGAAAAAGTGTAGGAAGTTAAAGCTCAATTCCTAGAATTACAAAGGGGTAATTGTAACAAAGAATAAGCATTATGACTTCAGGTTTTTTTTTGTCTGCTCTTGTTATTTTTTTTTTACAGCATTTGAGTCGTTTTGTGCAGTGATGTGAGCAACTCCATATAGAAAGATGTGAGGAATGCAGAAAACAGCTGCATTGTTAACCAGTGGGACTAATGCCAAGAGTGGATGAACACTAAGAGCATGATCCACAGTATTCACTCACAATGCATCCACTGCCCTGTGCAACATGCAACTTGAACAAATGCCCAATGTCTTCATAGAGTCCAAATGATAGGAAACAACCTGCTGTTTGATGACTCACTTCACTGTATGCACAGATGGTACATGGGTACAGACTGTAATATGCATGTGGTCTTCCTGATACAGTTTCGTAGGTATTTGTTCCTCACAGATAAAAAGATGGCATGTGTGTCAAAAGTGCAGTGACATTAGTTAACATTGTTGATTAATCATTAAATTACTAGCATTATTGCGCAGTATACAAATGATGCACAGGATAGAGTGTGTTAGTGAAGGTGCGGCGCGCTCGAGAGTATTGACAATGGTGCGACATGCACGAGGCGCAGCCGAGTGCATGTTTGCAACCGTTGTCAATACTCGAGAGTGAGCCGCACCTTCACTAACGCCACGAAATAATCCTGTGCATCATTTGTTTTATAAAATGGGTCGAAAACTAACAGCATTATTCACGTACCTTTGTGGGTCAATACCAGTCAGCTACATGTAGCACTCGCTCAAAAGTCAAGATGTCCGAAGATGTTCGTCCCAAACATTTACGCACGTCGCACTCGGAAATCCCGCACATAAGTACTGTACGTACGTATAAGAGTATACGTATGCCACGTGTTATGCACAAGAAAGGCCGCCGGCTGTTGTGGCAGCCCGAACTAGAAGTTGTTTACAGGATTGACAGCGCGTATAGTAGCGCGTGACGCACTTGTAACAACTGATTGAGTGCGCACTGCTAGTGTAAACATTGTGACGTACGTCAGGCCCCGGCCGTGCATTTACTAAGAAATTAATGCACGCACACGTGACTCATTTCAGCGCTTCCAATTGGCTACATTCTTGAACCCATTTTATAATATGCTGTAGCTATAGGTTTTAATGCTCAAGACATTATTGAGTTGCAATCGATTACGCCGATTTCAAGGAAAACGGATGTGTTGAAACATGCGATGTACAAGAGGATGAATTGAAAGTTCAATTCTAATTTTTATTGCATAACGCTGTATTAAACTTGAGAGCTGATATGTGACAGTGTGGCTGACTGCTCAATGAAGAGAGCTAGAAGGGGGCAAGGGGAGGGGGTAATGGTTAACCCCAATGAATGTAATAGTCTGGTGTAGCAGTATAAGTTTACTCTGTCCAACATTATTGGATCTTGGTGTCATGTTTACTTAAGACCTCAGGGTGTTTACTTCATCTACATAGTTCTTTTTACACAAAGAGTTGCCTACCGTACCTGTTGGATGAAAGAAGACAAATTAAAACTTGTAGAAATGTTTTCACTTTAGGAGAGTGATAGAGATCTGAGATCTACATGAATTGTAAACATGTACTGTCACCTCAACTTTGACCTTTGGCATGGAATTTATACAGGGGACAAAAATGTCCTTAATTGTGGAAATTTACTCATTCTGAAAGTAGTTGCAAAACAAATGCAGAGGAAATTGTCTTGACAGATTTGTCACCTACAAATGGAGAGCAAGATATTATGTTCACTAACATTACACTCGTACAATGCACACATTGTACTAGGGCTTATAAATCTGGGTTATTTTGCGGCCAATTTGCTGTGATGGTAATTCAGATTGATAGAGATTAGATTACACCCTGCAGCTTTTTATGACTTGATGTTATCATCCAATCATTTTATCACATTCTCCAAATTGAGGTTATCATGGTTGGTGTTTTTGAAGAGCATTAGCACACTTTTCCAAATTCTAGGTGGGGGGAGGGCAATAGTAAGTGAGTCCGTGTGTAAACAGCATTGGGCATCTTTGTGTTATAACTCAGACTAAGCAGAAATCTCAATCACTGCTTTAAAAGAAAAAAAAGAATATGAGAATGTGATAGAAACCATATAACTCATGATTCATGATGGAAATAACTACCAGTCCTTTTAGGATGAAAGGGGCCTCCGTATCTTATTTCCACCAGTATGCTCCCAATTCTAACATGGCTTAAGAGTCATGATATTATCCCCCCCCCCCCTCAATTTTCAGTGAAAAAAACAAAGTTTTTCTCATGGACTACCCCTGTTGCGTGCAGCTGCCTGGGGGTAGATCATTCAATTAGGATGTTGCACAAAGCTGGAGCTAGTTATATTTTTCATTTTCAAGTTTTATGTTTGCAGAATGATTTTCATGTACAATTCTCATACTGGTGACCAAGCACTTCAAAAAATTTACCTGTTGGGTCCCCTCTTGTTACCCTCCCTCCCAAAAAAAAAAAAGGAAAAGAAAAGAAAAAAAAAAGAGCACAATCGTTTCAATTATTATTGAATTATTATAGCTGTCCCATTTTGTTATTCTGACAGTTTACAGACAGCCATATTGTTCACAAATTTCCAGTACTGGAAGTCAAATTATGACTAGGTCTGTTTTTGGTAGACATCTGTCATACATATCATTTTCACAATAGTTTTTTCTGTGTGTATTTTCCCCTTTACTGCAGCTATTATCAAACTCATCCTATTCTTTGTCATTGTGGTTGAAGTGTCTATCTTTTGTTTAATGTGGCCTGTATTGTGCACACTCCAGTGCCTGTTAAGCTTGAGCATATGTATTTTGATTTTGAGTGTAGCTTTGAAAGGATTTGAGGCATTTCTGTTTTGGTTATTTTAAAGAAAAGCAAAAATCACTGTACTATGTTTAGATTGCCAACCATTGAAACGAAGTAATATACATGTAAAGATCATATTGCTCTGAATTAGGCCCGGAATATCATCGATCTGAATTCTTTAAATTGTTAAAGTACATTGAGTGGTATCACTTTGTTTACACAAAACAGAGGAGGAAAATTGGGCAGATTCTTTATTTCTCAGAGTCTATAACCCACATGTTGGTTCTGTGATGTAGTATCACAAGCACCAGTTAGAACACAGCATAGTAGAGCATACCAACTCTTTGTTTAGAGTGTTTACTGTTGTTGCTGTGGCAAAAGACAAGAAAACAGGTGATTGAGCATTGTGTGATGGTTATGGTATGCATTTAACAAAAACATTCCAGGTGTGGGAGATCAATAATTTGAATGATAAACAAGTAAAGACATACATGTCTTAAATGTGTGTGTGTGTGTGTGTGTGTGTGTGTGCCTGCGTGCACATTTGTGCATGTGTGCATGTGTGTGTGTGTGTGTTTGTGTGTGTGTGTGTGTGTGTGTGTGTAATATTATGCATATATGCACTTGTGCATCATGTCTATAGAAGTGAATGCAGAAATTCAGGATGCTTTTTCTCCATGGTGTGCAATGTTGTAGGCACACTATGCTGTCTCTGTTACAGTTGTCGCCTAATTACTTTATTCACTATTCAGTCCTTTTGCACACAGAAAAGTACATGTATGTCAGGGGCCGATGTACTGAGCAGAACAACCTGATACCCACTTCCCTTCGTATCAATGCCAGTTTACTTTAGATTACTTCAAATCATTTCAATTTACTGTAAAATCAGGTAGTTTCAATTAAAGTCAGATCAAATCAATTCAGGTCATATCAAATCAATTCAGGTCATGTGTATTTTGTTTAGTTTAATTCCTTGCAGATCTATTCATCTTGGTCTTCTGAAATTTGATCTCTTTAGGAATACTACTTGAAATTTATCAGTTAACCATCATACAATCATATAAAGATGGTTGGATGATATTGATAGGCAATGGTTGGTTTACTGACAAATGCAAGCTGTGTGTATGACAATAGGCTGTTCCTTACCACTAGAAAGCTTGTCCATGGCTAGCTAGTACGTTGCCATGTTACGCAAGCCACTGTGTGCATGACAGTAGGTTGTTCCTTACCACTATAAAGTTTGTCCATGGCTCACCAGTGGCTTGCCCAACATGGCAAATTCTTATGCATGCACACTGTATTCATTAAACCATTGTTATGGTATTCAGTGCGAACTGCTCAATTTCATATATTTTGATATGGCTTCAGGGAAAAGACAATCAAATTTGAATTCTTGAGTTTTCAAATTGACCTTTTGACTCATTATAGTTGATATCAATCATACGATCAAATAAAGCTAATAATGATATTAGCCGATGAGTAGATTTACAGTTGTGTGCAAAATTTCACGTTATTGGGCAAAGCCCCTTTGTATTCCTAGAGAGTTGCAATGAATTGTAGATTTATACATTGTACAGTATGAATTATTGTAACTCAATTGCTGAACTTGCATTGATATCAACTCTCAAAGATGCAGGATGTCGATGAAAACTTTGCTCTAATTACATGAATATTTTGATTGCAAACATGCAAAGTTTACTCGTGAATGTATCAATACTTCACATGTATTCATATTTATTTGTACAAAGTTATGTGAGAGCTAGCAAAGAAGAGTGTACATGTTCTCTTGTGTGTGTGTGTGCAACCCATGATATTTTATATTGTTTTATGCGTTATGTATTGTTTTTTGCAATCTTGGAAGCAGTTATTATACTGCAAAATAAAGAAATGTTATGACATGTACACAGCAACCCACAGTGTGTCTTTCTATGGACTGTTCAGACACCTGGGCCCTGTTTTACGAAGAGTTAAAATTGATTTCTATGGTGTGTCTATGGCAGCCTGTGTGGTAAGGACATCTATAATCAATTATATCTCTTAAAGGACAAGTTCACCTTGATAGACTTGTGGGTTGAGTGAATGCAGCAATATTAGTAGAACACATCAGTGAGAGTTTTAGCAAAATCGGACAATCCGTTCAAAAGTTATGAATTTTTGAAGTTTCTGTTCAGTCAAGGCTGGATGAAAAGACTACTATAGCTTGTGATGTCACATGAGTACAACAATATAGAGAAAGAATAAAGAAAATTCAAAATATTTCCATTTTTCTCGCATAACAAAAGAACACTCGACTTCTCTCTTTCAGAAGGCAGGGGGAATAACAGTGGGCCGAATGCATAAAACAAGCAATTGCTTGTAAGCAATTGCTTCAAGCAAAAGCACAAGCTCGTCTAGTAAAAGGTGTAGCTCAAGCAATTGCTTAAATACATATGCATAATCTTTTGCTTGTGCACATACCTTTTGCTTGCATTCAGCAAGCAATTGCTTAGGGTTCGAACAATAGCGTCACGCTTGTGCGAACATAACACTGTACGTCTGAGAACAAAGGCGTGTTTCGTATTAGGTATTTCATAGGGGCATGTGTGAGCTGGAACCTGACATAGCAGTATAGTGATCGAATAACGCTCATATGAAATACACACACACACACACACACACACACACACACACACACACGCTTATACCGTTTGCTTGTCCCGCACGCGTGTTTTTTTTAGACGGCACAGATTGGGGAAACTAAAAATCTATCGGGGACCCTATCCCTAAACCTAACCCTAATCCTAATCCTAACCCTAACCATCAAACCCTAACCCTAACCCTAACCCTAACCCTAACCCTAACCCTAACCCCAACCCTAACCCTAACCCTAACCCTAACCATAACCAAAAACCCTAACCCAACGTTTTTCCCATAGGTTTAACACGCGCCATGCCCCTATCTGTGCCGTCTTTAAAAAAAAACGCGTCCCGCACAAGCAATTGCTTGCGTTTTTCAACAAAAGGGACGTCACGCCTGTACGAACACAAGAACAAAGGCGAGTGTGGCAGTATGCATTTGAAAGGGCATGTGTGTGCACAAACATTTCCTGACATAGCAGAAGAGCTATGAAATGACACTCATAAATGCACACACAGACGCACACACACACAACTATACACACACTCGTATTACTGGCTGATTCCCACCACTGCTTACAATAGCCCGCATCTGCCAGATCGCACGTGGAGAGACGTCTCCTTGCTCTCCACCGAAGTGAGACATCCTACCTGTTTTTCATCAAATTTTGCGTGCTAACCACTGGACATTCCCGTTGTTGAAATGAAAAATTTCTTACTCTACTTAAGAGTAATTTCTTGTAGATTTATACCACTCCTTCACAATTGTTGTCTCTCTTTCATGAATATGAAAATGATACTTAAAAGGGAACGTCCCAGATAAGCAAAAGCTCAAGCTCATTTTACAGAGCTTGGAAAATCGTAAGCAATTGCTAGGAAGAACTAGCAAAAGGTATGTTTTATGCATACGTTTTTAAGCAAATGCTTGGTCTCTAAGCAATTGCTTGCGGACAGCAAGCAATTGCTTGTACTTGCTAGCAAGAGCTTCTGCTCGCAAGCAATTGCTTGTTTTTATGTATACGGATTCGAGTAAAAGGCTAGCACAAGCAATTGCTAGCGTTTATGCATCCGGCCCATTACCCTTAACATACGTCAGTAGCAAGTTGAACAAATGTGCACTTAATTCAAAAAGTAAAGGTTTGTGAAATTCTCTTTTTATTTTCCTTATGTAGTTGTACGCGTGTGACATCATACACTGTAGTAGTCTTCTCTTCCAGCAGTGACTGCGCAGATACTTAAAATATTCGTAACTTTTGAACGGATTGTGCAATTTTCCTCAAACGTTCACTGATGTGTTCTACTAATATTGCTGCATTCTCTCAATCCTTATGTATATGAAGGTGGACTTGTCCTTTAATAAAACGGGGCCCTGATTTATTGCGAGTGAAGAAGTGAGAACAGGTGTAATAAGTTCTTGACCCCTTTCTCCGGATAGCCTGGCTACGTAATGGGTTGGACAAATTTTTGCCAGTGTGAACACAAGACACTCACCACTGGTGTAGAGTACATGTATTGAGGTCACGGCCAATGATTTAATGTATGTCGATTATATGCATTATGAGCTTATCATTAAACTAAGTTTAATGATATTTGAATCAACAACGTACAACACTAGATGTTACCCATATTTAAAGCAATATACTTATGTCAATGCTCGATGTAAACAAAGGAAAAGAGAAACATAGAATTCCAGGTTTTATGATAGTAATATAACAGCCCTACTCAGCAATATGTCTCTGACCGCAACACAGCTGATCTACGGGGTCCAGGACAAAAATCATTATAGTACATTATAAAATGGGTTCAAGAATGTAGCCAATTGGAAGCGCTGAAATGAGTCACGTGTGCGTGCATTAATTTTTACTATCATGCACGGCCTTGCAAAAAAGCGTAAAGTCACTGACGTGACAATGTTTACACTAGCAGTGCGCACTTAATCAGTTGTTACAAGTGCGTCGCGCGCTACCGTACGCGCTGTCAATCCTGTAAGCAACTTCTCGTTCGGGCTGCCAGCCGGCCTTTCTTGTGCACAACAATCATGTGGCGTACGTATACGCTTATACGTACAGTACTTATATGTGCGGGATTTCCGAGTGCGACGTGCGTAAATGTTGGGGACGAACATCCTCGGACGTCTTGACCCACAAAGGTACGTGAAAAACGCTGACAAATGCTGTTAGTTTTCGAATTTTCGACCCATTTTATAAAACAAATGATGCACAGGATTATTTTGTGGCGTTAGTGGAGGCGTAGCTCACTCTCGGGTATTTACAATGTAGTGCAACATGCACTCGGCTTCGCCTCGTGCATGTTTCACAATTGTAAATACCCTCGAGTGAACTATACGCCTACACTAACGCACTCTATCCTGTGCATCATTTGTATATGCAAGTGAAGCCATGGAATGTAGCTAGCTCCATGGTCAAACAATGCCATTGTACAGGGTATAGAATCTACACACAAACCATGAAGTCAAGTTCATATTATACCCCTGCACTTTCCGTACTGATTCAATCAAGATAACCAGGGAGGTGGAAGAGATAACACTGAGGTAACTAAAGCTCAAAAGGGATTTTGTGATACAATTCCGTCTCCTCTGCATGGCCGCCTTGACAACAACAACTGACAAGGAAACCTTCATTATAGATGCACATTGTCCAAGAGATGTGAACAATACAAGTACCGCTCTAAAAAAATAAATAAATAAATAAATAATAAAAGAGTAATCAAACGTACTTCACTCGTTCATGATGGTATAGTTGCAATATTGTATTAAAACAGATGGACAGAGACATGGTTCTGGTAGAACTCATCCTGTGTAGGATAGCATGTTACGCCAGAAGTATACTCCTGTTTTTCAATTGTAATGGAAGTGATTCTACGAGGTGAAGGCCGTGTAGAGTGCACTCTAGGTGTATGCTAACCTAGTTCAAATAAATATGTAAGTGTATATGCTGGCAAAGACCAAGGTACCGTTTCATGAAAGTAAGTTGTCAGTTCATTGTCAGCCCTGACAAGTTGTCAGTCTCAATTACCATAGTAACAGTCAGTAACCAGAGATTATCAGCCAATCAAAGCCAAGGATTTTACCGATATTGTCAGAGACTGACAACTTGTCAGGGATGCACAACTTTCATGAACGGTGCCCTGTACATGTATCTATGGATACATGGATACAATATGGGTGTACATGATGCGAAAAAAATAGTGGCGCGGATGAAGATGTGTGTAAATATCACATTGTCAAATTAATTTTTTGTCGTCAACGTTGACTTAGTTTTCAAACCTCAACCCAGTGTTAAGAAGTTTAGGGAGTTAAGTACCAACCCAATGACTGACATCCTGAGCAGAGACTCTTCGTATACAGGTGGTTTGAAAGCAAGCTCAAGTTCTCTGTTCTACCCCCCCCCCCCCCCCCCCCGAATTCCCGTCTCTACTTTTAAATGTAGAAAAAAAAAGACAGAAGAAAGAAGGAAGGACACAATGTAAGGTTTGTATGGACAGCCCACATAGCCAAGCAGACCGGGAAGGAATCACTAATCTTCAGTTGTGATCAAGCTGACATTTTCGTTTCCCGTCTTTCTCGTGAGGGGCAAGGTGGTTATTTTTAGGCCTCAAACCCACACTCTTTTGCTTGTGTCTCGTTCCGCAGTGTGTGATTGTTGTTTCCCGCGTTGCGACAGCAAAGCGTTGTCTGTCGTCTGCTCTCTGAGAGATGTCTACATACATACTTAACCTCAGCTTCACAAGTTAACGTGGGGGAGGTGGCGAGTGTATAGTACGAGGAAGGGGTGTTGTGTAGGATTTTTGTTATGATTATGAGACTAATAATAGTGTACCAGCGGTATAACTAGAAATGTTAGTACTAGTACAATAATGGTACTAGTACAACAATAGTGATGGTGCTGCGGATGATGACAGAATTATAGGGCCGAATGATGATGATGATGATGATGATGATGATAATGATGATGATGATGATGGTGATGGTGATGGTGGTGAGTGATGGGGTTGGTGGTGATGGTGATGGGGTTGGTGGTGATGGTGATGGTGATGGCGGTGGCGATGGTGATGGTGATGGTGATGGTGATGGTGATGGTGATGGTGATGGTGGTGATGGTGATGGTGATGGTGATGGAGATGGTGATGGTGATGGTGATGGTGATGGTGATGGTGATGGTGATGGTGATGGTGATGGTGATGGTGATGGTGGTGATGGTGATGGTGATGGTGATGGAGATGGTGATGGTGATGGTGGTGCTGATGGTGATGGTGATGGTGATAGTGATGATGATTGAATTGAATTGAATTGAGGTAAAACTTCTTAGTGATGTCCATGGGCTTACTTCCAGCCCACTGAATTAAGTTCTGGTAATTCCATTTTAATGAAGTATCATTGGCGGACAAAATGCATCACTCGAAACCAAATCTCCTGACTTTGGACAATATGCGGATTGTACGATTCAATGGAGTTGTACATTTCATTCTGATCTGTTCTGAGAATCTACATCAACGTTGGCAGAAATATTGACGTAAATGTATGTGAATTCTCGACTTATGCGGAATTGGCACAAATTTCATGTCATATTTCATTCAATAATCACTTCAGTGGTCTATTATATCGAGAGTTATGATTACTTTAATGCGCCACTTGAAATTTAAGTTTGCACTGTTTTGAAATGAAGTCAAAATACATCAGATGGAATTGAATGGCATTTAATCATCTTCATATTTTGATCGATAATTCATCACATGGTCGATATATCAATCAGCATATTGACATGAAGGAAAAAAAGTCAAACAAGTATACCCCCCAAAATAGTAGGCCAACCGCGGAAAAGGAGGCCAGCTTATGACTTAGACTAGCATATTGTATACATGGATTTGGTGACAAGTGGATCCATCGTGCCTCGTAGTAATGAGCAACAACACCGGAAGTATCATTATTGCCGTTTACATTTCGTTTCCGATATCGCTGTTGTGTTCCTAGTCGTCATGCACGCTAGGGGCCATCATTGCTTTCTTCCTAGCACTGATGAGACAAGCTGTATCGCGATACTTCCTCTGGGAATTTTTTTTTTCATCGACGACATAACATCACAGCATCAATCTATCGCCCTTTAAATGAGGTGACAAAGTTATATAGCTGAAGCACGAACAGACATACAGTTGAAAATCGTTTTACTTTAGATATGGGGAATGTACTTATATACATAAAGATAGTATGATTATATTCATTACACACATATTTACATAAATATTCATAGATGAAGTCCTTATCGCCTTCCTGGAATGAACATTCGCTATCGATCGGAAAAGGGAAATAAAGATGTATACTATTACCCACTTTTAGAATTATCATGTTTACGACTTAATTTCCGCGTTGTCATGTTTGGGGAAGTATAAAACTCCTCGCAAATTTAGCTCTAATGACAAATATTATTGAAGGGAACGTTTTTGCTCTTTTTTGTTTTCATTGCTACGACATATCTTTTAACTGGAATAGTGACATACTCTTAAAAAAAAATAAAGATGTAAACTATTACCCACTTTTAGAATTATCATGTTTACGACTTAATTTCCGCATTGTCATGTTTCGGGAAGTATAAAACTCCTCGCAAATTTAGCTCTAATGACAAATTGAAGGGAATGTTTTTGCTCTTTTTTGTTTTGTTATTGCTACGACATATCTCTTAACTGGAATTGTGACATACCCTTAAAAAAAGCAACAACGCCGAACTTTTAACAGCTAATATGCCGTCGACAGATATACAACTGAATGGTATATGTAAATGAATAAACGCGTAACATGAAAAGCAAAGAAATGCTAGAAAATAAGTCCATACTCTTAAAAAGAGTTAATATATGTAACCAGTGTCAAACTACCTTATGGTTTACTGGTACCACAACTGGAGTATTAAAGGACAAGTCCACCGTCATATACAAGGATTGAGAAAATGCAGCAATATTAGTAGAACACATCAGTGAAAGTTTGAGGAAAATTGGACAATCCGTTCAAAAGTTATGAAAATTTTAAGTATCTGCGCAGTCACTGCAGGAAGAGAAGACTACTACAGTGTATGATGTCACATGCGTACAACTATATAAGGAAAATAAAAAGAGAATTTCACAAAACTTTACGTTTTGAATAAAGTGCACATTTCTTCGACTTGCTACTGACGTATGTTAAGGGTAATATTATTATTCCTGCCTTCTGAAAGAGAGAAGTCAAGAGTGTTCTTTTGTTATGCAAGAAAAATGGAAATATGTTGAATTTTCTTTATTCTTTCTTTATATCGATGTACTCATGTGACATCACGAGCTATAGTAGTCTTTTCATCCAGCCGTGACTGAGCAGAAACTTCAAAAATTCATAACTTGTTAACAGATTGTCCGATTTTGCTCAAACTCTCACTGATGTGTTCTACTAATATTGCTGCATTGCACTCAACCCACATGTCTATGAAGGTGAACTTGCCCTTTAATAGGGATGCATTTTGGTAAATACATGTTCCCTCTGTGCATTTTAATCTACCAGCACTTGCTCATACATTGTATTGCCCCCACTTTTCTCGTCTTAGTTGACGATTATCACTCTTAACCCTTTGTGGGCTTTGAGTACTGATTGTTACAGAAAACTCCATAGCATTGTACATATTGTTCAGAGTCCCTGGCACAAAAAGGGTTAATCAAAGAGCGATCTTCACGTACGGGAAATCACCGGTTAGAGATCTTGATATTGTAGTAAGAGTGTAGAAGAGAGAGAGAGAGAGAGAAAGAGAGAGAGAGAAAGTGTGTGTGAGAGAAAAAGTCAGAAAAGAGACATTGAAGGTGCATACTAGTACTTAAATACAATATTGATCAGCACACTTTACAGTCACGTCACGAAGTTCCCATGTGTTCACGCGCAAACTGCTATCAATATTCTACTTATAGATGCGTAGAAGTAGATGGATGAATTAACATTCTAAAGGGATTGTATACTTTTGGTTGAGACCTAATTTCAGGTTTCTAACACTTTTTGGTGAGATAATGAGAAACCTCTTATGAAAATTATGAAAGAGCATGTAATTCCATGAGGAATTCAACGTTTATTTGATGAAAATTGGTTTTAAAATGGCTGAGATGTCCAAAACAGAGCGATTCTAGTAAGGTGTGGGACCCACTTTTTATTACGATTGCTTTGTTTGACTTTGTTTTTGGATGTTTCAGTCATGCCAAACCCAATTTTCATCAAATAAACTTTGAATTCCTCTTAAAATGATATGCTCTGTACTATTTCATAAGTGTTTTCTTGGTATCTCGCAAAAAGTTAATAGCGCAATTCTCATCTCCACCAATACTTATAGATGGTAAGCGAGAGAGAGAAAGGAGGGGGTAGGGAGAAATGAAGAGAACCGCGGATCACGCTTATCTATGATTATGATATGTAGCTCTTATAGTGGATGATTATGTGCAAGTTTTACTTCAAAAAGACTTCAATCTCTATTGTCTGTATACGCCCCCAACTCTCTGGAGATTACTGACAAAAAGATGTCTGGGTGGAAAGTGGAGAAAGTAAGGGGTGGGCTTGGAAATGTAACGAGGCATCAAGGAAATAAATCAAATTACATATTTCCTGTGCCTACTTGTCAAACATTTTTAAACTCCACCTTTCCTTCTTTCTGAAACACGCAAAGCACGAAACCAAAGTTAGATTTATGAATCATCATCGACCTGAAATGGAAAAACTCATAATCTTCAGCCATTATCTCGTTTTTTCTCCTTTTTTTTCAAAAACATTTTTTCTCCTAAGGTTTTTTGTTTTGTTTTGTTTTGTGTTTTAATCTTGCAGCATGTCTACTCTCTATATCATCGCATTTGCCTATACGTGCTAGCCTGTTATGAACCTGTTTTTTAAGTGAAACGCAAATCCGTGTTCAAGTTTATTATCAAAAATAGGGGAAATCTCAACACGCAATGCTGTAAAAGGTTCATTAATGATAATATAGGACCAAATTAAGGACTATAATTATTATAAACTTTATTAAGTTTGATGTATGACAAGTTTAATCGCAAATCGGCTTAAGCGTCATATCTAAGCACTTTAAACTGAGTCCAGTCCATCATCGAATAGAAATTATAGAACAATAAAACCTTTCCATCAGTAATACCAAACTTGTTAAAGGGGTGTTCTTGTAGTTCTGATTATTAAAAAAGAAATCCCATATTTTCCTACTATTTACTTTGTTTTTTAGCAGCTTAAATCGTAAATATCTTAAAGGAACAAGAATGGAGTTAATTCTTGTTGCGATTAAGCTCTTTATGTTTTTACCACAGTGATATCAATCGCAATCCACAAGACTGTGCAAATCAAATGAGGTATATAAGGCTGTTTTCGGCTAACAAGTTCCCTGTTGACTTGAACACTATAATATTCAATATCTACCAATTTCCACTTTGGGGGAAATGAAACCAGAAACTACGCGATATCCCTTTTTAATAGGACGACTATATATAGGAAAACAAGAATTTGACAGAATGTTGGTTTTTTTTTTCTATTTTTTTTTTTGGGGGGGGGGAATTGTTCTTTTCTGTTTTGTTTCTGTTTCTGTATTTACTGTAACCATGGTAACGGGATTCAAATCCCAGGCTTGAAGTTCCTCCTTTTACACTTGGCATTGCTTGGTGTCCATGATTATTAATAACATCGAGCACACGATCGTATTTTGCTAAGAGCAACAGTAAAAATAAACAAGGAGACGAAGGAAACGCAGGAAACTGACTCCCTTCATTCAAGAATAGATGTTTATACACTCTCATTTTCATGCAGGTGTAATCTGGTAATTGCATGAACAAGTCGATTTAGCAATTGCAATTGCTTATAATGGTCAGTCACGTTTTGCGTCTTATGTGAAGAATGCGGGTTAGGGTCAATGAGGTAAGCACATTGCAATTACAGGTTTCCAACTGAAACGCATACCACAACATTTTAGTTCAGTATACAATTCATTTCAGTTTAGCTTTTAAACCGTACATCAACTGGTCCATATACATTCAAAGAAGAATCGCGTTGGTGAAAAGACAGCCATGTTTTCAAGTTCTGTTTTCAGGTCACGTCGTGCCCTGGTATTCTAACATACTTTCTTGATTCATTTGCTGCTATAGTGTTCTTTCATAAATTTTGTTTGTGGTCTACTTTTACATCATAGGACTTACGATTTCCCTGCTCACACATGGATATTGTATCATAACCAAACGAGTAACATAATCATGATTATAGATATTGTAAAAACAAGGAAGCGGTTTTCCTATACCACCTCCCTGGTCAGTTAAAGATGAGGGGTCCGTTTTGAGTGGGCGTTTCTAAGGTGTCGAGTGCAAGCTGCAAAAATCGGAGTTTTCAAAGCAACAACGTAATCACAGTGAATTGCCAGTTATTATGTGTTTCAGATGTCATGAACTGCTACATGAATCAGCTGAAGTAAATGAAATATTACCCACCAGACACATTTCTGAAGAGTTGTCTCTTTTTCAACACTGAATATGCATCGGAATGCTATATTCCGTCGTTTCCGCAATACAGTAGAGAAGTTGGTGATTTCTAATCGTAAAAATACGCATATGCATAATGGAATGAACACCATCACACAAATGTGCCAATAATGAAGATAAAGCCAGCAAATTGAATTTGAACTGATTCAAAACGGCAACATTTTGTAAAATATGTGTAAGATTCAAAGAGGGCGCGCCATACCATGGGTGGATTGTGTGAGACGGAGGTGATACCTCCTTGGTGAGACGGAAGAAAGAGCTCCGTTCCCAAAAGTGGATGCCTCCTTCGATATTCTCAGTGTGAATTTCAAGTGTCAGCTATAGTGCTCTCTAAAAAAAAATCGAGTGAAAATATTCACTCTTAAAGGAGTGAATACAAAAAAGAGTGAATTTAGAGTGAAATTGGAGTGAATTTTGAGTGAAAATGTTCATTTTCACTCATTTTGGAGTGACCTCAAGGATCACTCCAAAATCTTCGAGTGATCCTTGAGGTCACTCCAAAATGAGTGAAAATGAACATTTTCACTCAAAATTCACTCCAATTTCACTCTAAATTCACTCTTTTTTGTATTCACTCCTTTAAGAGTGAATATTTTCACTCGATTTTTTTTAGAGAGTGAGCAAGTTTAAGCGTGATTAGATTAGCTTTCTTGTCAATTCATTCGCCGACGTCTACAATCCCCGGCGGGCCGGATACTTCGGAGGCAATCAGGCCAACGCGCCCATATCATACATTCAGGGAACATCTCGATCGGGCCTAATTCCCGCGTCTCGGGTTTTTTGTCCCATTTCCGGGACGGAAGGACGTCAAGTCTGATGTGATAGAAAATGATTCGGTTTGATGAGGACATGGTGTACAAAGTTAAGAGTCCGGCCTGCGGAGATAATGATGAAGAAAACGAGGAAGTCACAGATATCCGTCCATTACTTGTTTCTCCTGGGGAAGGCATTCCCGCCTCCCTGGAAGCGCTGAAAAATTTGTCCATGTGTGATAATCCCGACACTCCCATCTCCAAGTTAACTAACAACACTCTTTATCCTTGAACTTACAATTCTATCACGTTCTGACATGTCAGGTTCAGTGTATCATGTGTATGTGTGTGTGTGTGTGTGTGTGTGTGTGTGTGTGTGTGCGTGTGTGTGTGTGTTCTTCGTGGGTAATCTTTGGGTCACGTGTCTACTGATTGTTTTCGTTTTGATTAGTTGTTGTTGATTGCATATTATTTGCATAAATTCAAGATGAATGTTTTCTTATGTAAAATCATATGAATAAAGAAATAGAAATCAGATAAAGATTACTTAAAAACAAAAAGGTTTGTGTCTGTGTTTGTATGTTTGTTTGTGTGTGCCAGGAGAGAGAAAGAGAGAGAGAGTATGAGAGAGAGGAATATGTTGATGCATGTTATAGTGCATGCAGGCATACGGGCAGCTGTTGAATCCCCACATTGATATTTACGAGTCCTTTAAAAAAAAACATGAGAAGAAATGATAGTGGTAGTGTGTTTGTCGACAAATTGAAGTCTCTAATATATTTCGTTTATTCCAGTGGTACTTTATCTGGAAGACCTCCTAAGAGAAATGTATACATAATTATATTTACATTTCTCTCTTAGAAATCCGTTAATTGGTCATGAAGGGATGACCACTCGCTATAATCTTTATCTCTTCGTCCGTCCTGCAGATATAGAAGGGGGCATGACGGAGTTTTCTTCCCGCCCTCGCCAAGAATATCGGGAGAATGGGCGTGGCAAGAATGAACTCATATCTCCATCTCTCCCTGGGGATGTTCTGCAGTTAATTCAATGTACGTTTACCCTCGAGAGAAAGGAACTGAGCACCAGACTGTTTCTATATATCGTGCGTGATGTAGTACTTTTTCTTTATCAAGTTTGTTTTTGCGAGGTAAAAGATCGTCATGTACTCCAGGGAGGAATATTCGGGATTGAGTCAATTATATACCTGAATAACCTGAAGCATCGTATTTGAAAGTTCCAGGTGACATAAGCTGGTCACTTTCATTAACATGATTAACGTTAATTTTATCTCTTGTAAGCAGCCTCAGCACTCAGTCTCTAACTTGATCACCCGTGTAAAATATTCTTCAAAGACACACGTGTGATTAAACACTAAAGCATTATTTTTGTATAAGAAAATCTGTAAAACAAAAGAACGATTAAATGTCTTTCGTGTTCTCAATCTAAGTAAGCCCACTTATTTCGCAAGGTTTTACTTTATTCTGTTTTTTTTCTCTGCTCAAGCTCTGCTCACAGATCGATCTGACACAATCCATTCTCATCAACCACCGCCAATTTGCTCGAACCAAGCTTGTAATACTCAATGTTAATGATTTTTCCCTGATGTAGTTTAATATTTTTGGTTCGAGAAAGTGATTGAGATAACTATTTATTTTTTACCTCATACATCGAAGACGCATAGTCTATAAGTTTAGAAACAGCTATCAACAAGAAATAGAGATCAGAATGGTGATCTGACGTAAGCAAAGGGCTTAAAAAGCGCCTATACTTTGAAAAAAAGGAATTTAAGATTTAGAAAAGAAAAAGGAATTTTAGATTTAGAATCATAATAAACGCTTGATATGAGTTGGCATCTTGAAGCCAGCTCCCCTACATACCTTCTCGCAAGTTTTCACGTCATTTCCTCTTTACATTTATGGAGATGTGCAGATCTGTGTAATTTGTGCTAAAGCGAGTCAGTTTTTCAATTGTAAAGAAAGATGAGAAAAGTAAAAGAAACACCATTAAAGACTGGGGGAAAGCATCAGCGAGCTCATCTAACAGTCTAAGAAAACTAGACCAAAACGAAGATGCCATTACCATGTGTGTGTCAGTGACTATATAAGGTGATAAATGGTTATCACTCAAAACAGGTACGCTACTATAATACAATCTCTAACAAGTCGAATTGACAGGCAATATTCCATAATCAGTGAGCAGTGAGGGAACGCTTAAATTGGAAGCAAAAGATAAACACAATATACAGAGAGAAGAAATGACGTCATTGTAGTGCTATCTGATTACGGAGTGTTAAGATAAAACATAACAGGACTTGACCAGAATGAAGTCAAGGTGAATGATTAACCAGGCTTCTGATTGGTCATGAATGATGTGATGTCAGCGACCTTGATCTTATCTCTGACGAAATGTCTGCTTAACGACCTCTTCATATATGAAATATGACATGTACCTGTTTTCCACAGTATTGGGACACTCGTCTGGGGTCAATGTTGTTACTTTCCGTGCACTATACTAGGAAAATAATACGTTCACTCTACACTTTCTTACGCGAAAATGCGAACTACACTTTTAGGGTTCTGCTATCGATACATCACTATGGCCCTCAAAACATTGCTTACCTTAATTCTACGACTTCGTTATTTGTTTATTTTTAATCAATGATAAAACGTAAAGCTATACTCTTCGGTCTGACGTTTACCAGGACTGGCAAAGACTAAAATAAAGACCAGGCTCAAACTATTAAATGGACATTTAAAGAGGCACATGACAATGACCATCTGTAAGGCACTAGTCTTGGCAGAAAAATAACAAGACATAAACAAACAAACAAACAAACAATATAGAAATACCATTTTTGTCGAGACTTTAGTTCACGTGTCAAAAGACATAATAAATTCATTAGTTCAAAAATAAATTCAAAAGTATGTTCATCATTTTGTTCACCCGTGAGTAATATGAGTGTACGGTATATAAGAACTTGATTTCCCGGTATCGCCGGATATTATTGCGTCCAGACGAGCATTACCTCACGCATACTACTTGGTATAATCACACTAACTACAGAATCTCATTCAAAGAAACTTTATCATTGCGGAATGCGCACTTTAAACTCTTACAGTATCTGTGCCTTCGAGAATTCTCTTTGACTGCACACTAAGAAAAAATGATTCATTCTTGCACCTTTTAAGGGTGCAAAGTGATGTCACACTGGTGGCTCCCTATGGGTGTTATCTTGCACCCTCGAGAAATGGGTGCAAAAGTGGTACCTTGCGCAAGGGTATAACCTTGCAACCTGTGGGTGCACCTTTGCACCGCCAAAGAAGGTGCAACATTGCACCCTTTATTGAGGGTGCGAAGTGGTTCCCTTGGGTGCATATTTCCACCCACACTAAGTGGTGCTAAGTTGCACCCTTTTCTTGAGGGTGCATCTTTCCACCCACACTAATTGGTGCTGAGATGCACCTTTCTTGAGGGTGCGATCTTTCTCCCTTTAATTTTCGGCGCAACTTTGCACCCTCTCTTGCCTCTACTTTTGGTGCAACTTTACACCTTTCGTGAGGGTGCAAAGAAGCACCCTAAGTTCCAAGATTGTAGCCTCTTTTGAGGGTGCAATTTTGTGCCATATATATAGGTATAATGTTGCACCTATGTGGTGCTTATTTGATCCATGACTGCAGCAAAATTGCTTCTTTAAAGGAGCCAGTCAGTGTCACTGTCTACGCCTTTAGAGGCGCAATGTTGCCCAGTATAACCTCAAGTGAACCTTGAGATTACTGGGCAATATTGCGTCTCTAGAGGAACAGGCAGTGACACTGATTGGCTCCTTTAAAGAAGCAATTTTGCAGCAGTTATGGATGAAATAAGCACCACATATTTGCAACATTATACCTATAAGGTAAATATACTTAATATACATAACAAGGTACAATTTGGTTACTTAACTACTTTAAACCTTGAATAGTGCGAACTAATGCAAGCCTGTTTGCTCAGTATATCAAACTTATGCTGTTGTTGCACTCTGCAAAGTAAATAAGATTGGTGTAATTTGGATCCTGTGTATCATGAAATGTGTGCTTGGAATTTGTGAGTTTTGAAATGTTAATGTAGAAGTTAACTTATAGTTGTGTTTGAATGACATACTAAAACCAAATATTTACCCAATTACCTTTCCAATGAGGTGAGCACTATCACTATCTATCAAACAAACCCTCTACGCAAGAGCATACATCTGCATGAAGGAAGAGGTAAAAATATGATATACATTTGTCTGGATACGTTTTATTCAAAACGTACTTGAATACGTACTTATTCACATAATCTATAAGAATAAGATATGCTTTTTGCCAGTACAAAAAGCCTCAAAAAACAAAAGCATGCTACGTACATTTCTAAAGTATGCACCATATCTAAAAAAAAAAAAAAAAAATGTAAGAGGATTTAACAAGTTGTTTGTATGCATTTAAACAAATAGGCCTACATATTTCCATGCGTACAATATTCATGTAACAGTGACGTCATCATGAATCATCAAAAAGATATGTTTCCAGCATAGACATGAATTTATCTAAAAATTTAAAACATGTCTTACAATTAGGAGTTTGTTTTATAATGACGATGCCAATTGTCTTAAAGTCCTTATCACGACATGTCTTGGTGTTCACACTTATTCAAATCATGAGATTCTTGGCACTTAGATTACGACTACAATTCATTATGGTTTAGATACTTAACTGACATACGCATACCATATTCAGGTATACGGGCATTTCGATGAAAACATCTAAATACAAGGTATAATTATAATATGAAAATCGAACTTGATACCAGCCCTTATGGGCTACCAATGGAGACTATAGGCAGAATCGCAGTTATCATGGTTATGTATTAAGATTTTGTTTTGGGTGATCAATTCGAGTCCCTCGAGCTGAGATTCCGGAACTGCAATGAGCAAATCATCATAATGACTAACAAAGTGACTGAGAATAATACATACACCAGTTTCTGTTTCGTTGTTCTATACATAGAAAGTTGTTACGTTTTCCAATCCTCTGTAGGCACACAGGGATTTGCAGATCACCTTTGGCTATAACGCCATGGTCGCGTGCAAAATGTTTGCAGCTTATCTAACTTGTAGTTTCCTGAGTAGGGGACTACCGTGCTTATACATAGTAATCGGATGATAGACCCCGTCAAAGAGTAAATTGCGGATATCGTATACCATTGTCAAATCCACTTTTTGTTCTGTACACAGTTTCACTGGACTCTTATGAACCACTTAAGCATTACCAAATCATGGAGTATAAGAATAATCTTATGTTATTTCCTTGAAACGGCTGCATTTGTATGAGCGGGAACAGTTTGGCATCATACATGACTAAATGCATGTATTATACAAGGTTTCAGGACACTTTGAACCGTGTCCCCCCCCCCTCCCCCCTCCAAAAAAAAAACCCACAAAACAAAACAAAGCAAAACAACAACAACGAGTGAAATGTTGTATACCCTAGGCCCATTAGTGTATGATCTTTGTCCTTTGAATACATTGCCCATATTTTTCAACGAATAGGCATCTGGATGCAACGTAGGTATATATAAAATGATTTTTTTTAAAGGAAAATACATTTAACCACTTCAGAAATAACTATGGAACAAATAGCATAATATTGACACGTTCCCTTATTCCTAAATGACGTGACAGAAAACTTTCCTCACCGAAATCATTCTGTCGTTATTCAAGTACAAGACATTGGTGATTATATACCTAGTTCGATTAAAAGTATACATGGAGTCATTGCAAAAGTATCTAATGAATAGCGTGCTTCAGAACTACATCATTGTCATTTATTCTATGACGCTAATAATAGAGTAATTGTTCCGCCATACTGCCTGGCAGGTTGTAGTCCTCCTACGACGTTTGTTCAGCAAATAAGGCACAAAATAAAATTTTGCGAATTTTACACGCTGTTGCCAAAGTATCTAATCTTCTTTACCACTATTCTCAGACATAAGGTATGCTGATCCTGTATGAATTAGAAACGGAAGCTTCACAAATATTCACCATCTAACAAGGTAAAAGGGAAGTGATGTCTTGCCCACATATCGAATTTGTGATTACACTGATTTTCAAATGTAAGCTCATTGACTTTTTGACTGTTGACGGAGTCGGACTTCACCAATATCAACACTTGACAGCCATCTTTAGATGTTCTGGGGAGTGAATTTGGTGGTCATAAAGCTCAAAAGTGTGGAAAGTTATTAAAAGAACACCACAATACTATGTCGACAGTGCTTACAAGGTGAGATACAAAGAAAGAGCACGAAATGACATTGTAGAATTTGACAATGACCTACAATATTTGACCTTGAACGCTGGCACCCACAAGGTGGTAGAAGTAACTTCATCCAATCGTACATACATATGCAAAGTTTCATTTGGATACCTCAAACAGTACTTCAAGGGGAATGAAACCCAAATGTACCCGTGGATTGGAGCAATATCATAAGAACACATAAGTGAACATGGAAAATCGTATGATCCAGTGGAAGTTATGCATTTTTTAAAGTTTCAGTGTCACTTCCATGTATGGAAACGTATATGAAGAAAATATCAAGGGAATTCCATAAAATCTGATTCTAAATAAAAAAGTACAAATTGCCTCAACTTATTTGTCGTTGCCATAATGTTAAGGGTAATATTACCCCCACCCCCTTCTGGAAGAAGTAAATCAAGTGCTCCTTTTGTAATGCTAGAAACGTGAAACTATGCCTATTTTCTTTACATTTCTTTATATAATTTTCCATGGTTGACGTCAAAGATGTAGCTTTCTCATCTCGTAATGGCGGCACTGAAACTCTAAATATATGTGTATATATAGCTCTTCAACGGATTTTCCGATATTCCTCAATTTGTGACGATGTGTTCAACTGCTAAAGTAATCTCCCTGCATTAACTTGTCCACTTGTACTTTTCGTTTCATTTCCCTTCGTGATACAACGTTGCCATAATCGATAACAGACTGATGTACGAACGGAGGGACAAGCTGAACAACATCATTTCTCTGGTGACAATTCCTTGTAAAAGTATACACCATGAAAACTTTAGGCTGGTAAACTATATCAAGACAATTATTGAACAATATTGTTAATGAAATGCCGTAGGTTTTTCTTCGTGATAGTTGCCTGTTCAGATCAAGGCTTGCAATGTACTGCTGAAGTATGCATCGGGTGTTTCTGCCTTGTCTGGGATACTGAAAGCCACAGAGCACAGAAGGCCGGAAACATTGTAGCGAAGGAAGACACGATTGTATACAGGAATTCGGGCAGATTTCACAACCATCCAGCCAAATAGTGCGCAGCATTCACAGTGAAGATTGTAGGATTTAGTCCTGCCAGGTTCTGAAAGAGATTTTGGCATGAATAAATAATGACTGAGCATTCTTTTCTCCAAGCGCTCGAGACTTCCAGGCTTGGTTCAGTTCATTTTACTCGTTCATTGCATATATACTACATCTAATTCTGAATTATTACGTAAGGATTGACATGTCAGCGCACTCGATTTTCTTTTTGATTATTGTTATTGCTAGACATACAGTAAGGCTTTGAAAGGATTTTTGAGAAAGCTGTTTTTTCACACACTGTTCGGTAGTTTGAACATAAATAAGTTATATTCAGTAACTTTTTACGTTATAAAACAACTGCGGATTTGAATTTAAAATACTCGTTAATGTTTGATTTCAATCGGTTGTGTCGGATGGTTGTGCTTCGAAATGTTATGTACATTTGTGGAAAATAGTCTTCCAAAAGTATTACGAGGTCCTTGAGAATAGCTTGTCAATTTTGTTCTTGTCTTCTTTAACAATGTAATCTTATTTGACTATGCTCCATAGGAGCACTGGGCAACTCATGTCACGGGCAAGATGACTTCCGGATACAATGGCGGATCCAGAGAAGACTGCACCAGGCGCACGCCACCCCACCTCCCCCCCCCTTATAATTTCTGTTAAAACAAAAGTAATTAAAAGAAAACTGGGGAGGGGCGCGTGCGCCCCATTTGAATATTGCAAATTTCTGGATCCGCCCCTGAAATACAAATGTATATCATTGTTTACTCTGGTACAGGCATTGAACTCAGAAATTAACAAGTGGACAGGTCTCTGTATAGTGTGTGTTCGTAATGAGACTTTGTTAATTTGATGTGTGAACTGACATTTAAATGACAGAGGGGCGTGGTTCGGTAAACCCCTGCACAGATGCACTGTAATATAACGATATGGTAACAATCGCTCTGATGTCGTTCAGTTTGAGATGGAACAATAACTGTCACATACCGAAGGTTTACAATACATGCACCAGTGAACGCATTCTCGTCAAGTTTGTGTGTTGGGTGACGGAGGAGCGACGAGGCTCTCAGCCTGTCCCATACGAACAAGTGTGGGTTCACTGGCAACTTTCATCCAGTGCTCTTACTTACTGTACTCACAAAAAGAATTGTAAATGCATTATTCGGAGTCTATCTTGCCTGACCAGTTTTGACATACTTTTCTCGGGGGAGGGGGGGGGGGGGGGGGGGCAGGGAGAGCAATGTCTGGGTTTAGCCTTTCGGAAATGTACCTTAGTCATGATTCGATAGGTATGTTTTTTTGTGGTGTTTGTCTTGTTTTTGTCTACTGTTTGTCCTTTGCTCTCTTGTAATTCTCCGGTATTTACGTTTTCTTTCTTATTTCTACTTCTACCACTTTTTCTGTTCCTTCCTCCTCCTTCTCGTCCCCTTACATTCTTTTATGCTCTCTCTTATCTCATCCTCCTGGGGTCTCTGCCATGCATTGCTCGAACGCACATTGGCGCTCGCGCACTCTTGATGGCACCGAGTACGTCCTATTTCTTTCTGACTCCTAGATGATGCGAGTCGAAGACTTTGCCTTTCATTCATTAAACAGTGATGAGTTCTTTGAAATGTTCAGTAATAACACGGAAACACAGGCAAATAATGACCCCTCTAGTAAAGATTATCAGTTACCTTTTAATTTTTATGAGGATAGTGTTAATTTTTGTCAGAATAACAATGAACAATATCCAAGTTCAGAATATTTCACTATTAACAATATCAAATCTTTCGTTGAAGGTAATGATTGTGACAATAATTTGTCTTTAATGCATCTGAATATAAGGAGTTTGAATCATAATTTTGATAATTTTCGCTTATTTATGGATGGCACTCATGGATCCTTTTACAATGTAATAGGTCTTAGTGAAACATGGACCACTCAGGGTTCCACTTCTATGTTCTCACTCCCAGGTTATGATTTCATACATAATAGCAGAAATCAGAGAATGGGCGGAGGCGTTGCTTTTTATGTAAAACAAAATCTGGATTATGTTATTCATGATGAATTGAATTGTATGTGTGAAATTGTTGAATCACTTGTTATTGAAATTAAGGTCCCTTATTCAAAGAATATAATTGTGTCAGTATTATATAGACCTCCTAATTCTAATATTTATGATTTTTTTGAATATGTACAATCCTTATTATCAAACCGAACTTTTAATAATAAAGATTGTTTTATTATGGGAGATTTTAATGTTGATTTGTTAAAGTTTCAGACTTTAAACACTGCCCAAAATTTTTTGGATATAATGACTTCTTCGTCTTTTTTACCGCTTATAACAAAACCAACTCGTGTTACCAATCATTCTGCAACACTTATCGACAATATATTCTGTAACATCAGCCCTTTACCTGCCTCCGGAATTATTTTATCAGATTTATCTGACCATTATCCCATCTTTTCTTGTATTCCCATTAACCGTAGAATTTCTTTAAAGCCTCCTATGGTAAGTTTGCGGAAAATGACACCTGACAATATAGTTAGGTTACAAGACGAGTTAAACAGAGTGGACTGGACCGATGTATATGATAATGAGGATCCCACTGTAGCTTATGATTTGTTCATGCAAACGTTAATTTCTATTTTGGATAAGCATGTTCCCATTATTAGAAAAAAATGTAACAATTACAAAAGATATCCTAGGTTGCCTTGGATATCTAAATCTTTGTTGCGATCGATTAACCGTAAGAATAACTTGTGTTATGTTGATAAAATTAAACGCACCCAGCAATCTCATCATAAATATACTTCATATAAGAATGTTCTCACGCAAGTAATACGGTGTGAGAAACGTAAATATTTTATTAATCAGTTATCTTTGTTTAAACATGATATTCAAAATACGTGGAAAACTATTAATACAGCTATTAATAAAAATACGGAGAAACCACGTATTACCACAATCAAACATAATAATTTGATTATTAATGATGCCACATCCATTTCAAACATTTTTAATCAGTATTTCTCACAAATTGGCAATAATCTTGCTCGCAATATTCCGGATAGTCAAAAGAATTTTTCTGATTTTTTACAAACTCGAAATCCTAACTCATTGTTTTTTGTTCCTTTAGAGAGAAATGAATTGTTAGATATTGCTCAGAATTTGAAAAACAAGAAAAGTGCCGGGCACGACAGTATTGACAATGTTCTTTTGAAAAATATTATCAATTTTATTGTTGATCCATTGGTACACGTTTTTAATTTGTCTTTGTGTAATGGAGTTGTCCCTGAGGATATGAAAATTTCTAAAGTAATTCCCATTTATAAAAATGGGGATAGGGAAGATGTTCGTAACTATCGACCTATATCTTTGTTGACTTCTATATCGAAATTACTTGAAAAAGTTGTTCATTCTAGATTATTAAAGTTTTTGGATATTCATAAAATAATTTCTGATTATCAGTTTGGTTTTCGACAAAACCACAATACATCCCATGCAATACTTACCTTTCTAGATAAAGTTTCAAAAGCTATTGATCAATTTCATCATACAATCGGCGTTTTCCTGGACTACTCCAAGGCCTTTGATACCATTGACCATAATATACTCCTTTATAAGTTATCACATTATGGTATCCGAGGAAAGTTCTTGGAGTGGTTCAGGAGTTACCTTTCTAGCCGAAAGCAATTTGTGTATGTTAACGGACATACATCAGTCATGCAAAATGTCAATTGTGGAGTGCCTCAAGGAAGTTTGCTTGGCCCTCTTTTATTTATCCTTTATATTAACGACATGCCGAATTCATCAAGTATTCTTTCTTTTCTATTATTTGCTGATGATTCTAATGTTTTTTTTATCACATTCTGATCCTAATATGTTAATTGATGTTTTAAATGTTGAATTGGATAAATTACTTCAATGGATAAGAGCAAATAAATTGTCAATAAATATCAAAAAAACTAAATGTATGATTTTTAGTAACTCTTTGGAAAATGTGCCAAGGAATGTTTATCTGAATGACACAGTTATTGAAGAAGTTTTTTCAATTAAATTTTTAGGCTTGACTATTGACCGTAAACTCACTTGGAATTTACATATTGATTCCATAAGCCGTATTATTTCAAGAAATATAGGTGTTATAAATAAAGTTAGATTTTATTTACCCAAAAACGCTCTTTTAATGTTATATTCATCTTTGATTTTACCTTATTTGAATTATGGTATACTCGCCTGGGGAAACACACATTCTTCTCATTTGGAAAGACTACTTTTGTTACAGAAGAAAGCTCTTCGTATTATTTGCAATGAATCGTGGAGAAGTCACACTGATGTGTTATTTCAAGAAAACAAAATCTTAAAGGTAAAGGATTTGTATTTTCTACACCTCGGACAATTCATGTACAAATTTATCAATAATTCTCTCCCATTTGTGTTTGAGTCCATGTTCACTAAAAATAGAACTGTTCATCTGTATCCTACCCGGCAATCCAACTCACTTCATTTGCCATTAACTAGAACTATGTTTGCTAAATCTATATTTTCTTTTACTGGCCCCAAATTCTGGAACTCTCTCGATGATAGTATGAAACAAGTTCTAAGTTTAAATACATTTACATTCAAATTGAAGAAGTTGTTCATAAATTCCTATAGTTGAATGAGTTATATCTTAGTTACCCTTAATTTTGAGCTTCCTTTTTTATTCGTTATACTCATTCTTTTCTTTAATCTATTCCTTCCTACATTATGTACATATACCTCGGTGATCCATCGCACCATGTACCTCGCGTGTGCTGGTATAGACCCTTCATCTCTTCTCCTTTCTCGCCTTTTCCTGTCCTCTTGTCTCTTTCTGTTTCTTCCTTCAAAATAATTTCCTCTTCTCCTCCTTTTCCTTCACTGTGTTTTGTTTTTCTCTCTCTATCTTTCTCTTTACAAGAGAGGTTGCTTGTGTTTGTTTGTCCGTCTGTTTGTTTGTTTGTTTGTTGTTTGTTTATTTGTATAGGACTGTATGTGTTGCGCACCGTTTATGTCCAGCTAATTGCCTTTCGATGTTATTTAGTCTTTTTGTCCACGAGGAGACTGCAAAATACAAGCTTAGCTTTTTAGCATGTCTCCTCCATTTCCTGCAACTTTAGTTTTGATTCAATATTCTCTTGCTTTTTTTCAAGCGTATTATTGTTAACTTCATGTATTTTTCTTTGTTACGACATTGTATTGATGTTGTGTTATTTTGTGTATGAAAATGTTGTTGGAAATGAAATAAATGAAATGAAATGAAATGAAATGACTGAATAAAATTTCGAAGGAAATAGGTCGTTTACACTATAGGCGGTTTTGTTGCTTACATAAACTAACAGGTTGCAACTATGACCATTGACCAGAAAATGGAAAATTAAATTGATTGCATAGATCTACTTCAGGTTTCTAACGTCTTTTGCTGAAATAATGAGAAATGGTTTTGAAATAGCTGCGATATCCAAAACAGAGCAATAATAATATAATATAGGACTCACTTTTTATCACGATCGCTGCGTTTTATTTTGTTTTTGGATGGCTCATCCATTTCAAAACCAATTTTCATCAAATAATCTTTAGAATTCCTCTTAGAATGGCATACTCTCTATTATTTCATAAGTAGGTTCTTGGTATATCACAAAAAGTTAAAAGCCCAAATCCTCACCTCCACCAATACTATACCATCCCTTTAAGCTTTGATATTGGTTTCTAAACAAATCCGGTCGGATAGATTTATTTCAGCTCTTTGTCATATAAGTAAAACATGATAATGTTGCAAAGAAATATTCCTCTTATATTTCTAGTCACAAAGCAGATGGAATCTCCCATAAAAAATAAAAGTGCAGCACTTACTTTGTCACAGACATACAGCATGTCCTCTCCAGGCAGACGGGGAATTAGGAGACAGCATGCCGACATCACTAAGTTAGAGCTGAAAAAAAAAAGAATAAATGTGGAATAGGCTGAGTAAAGTCATGTTGAAAAGAAAAATGTGGCGAATTTGGAATGAGATGAAAATACACACCTTTTATGTAGGCCTGCATACATTTATGACATAGGGCATATTCAAATATTCCCACATTTTTCCTGACCAACTCAAAGTCTTCATAACATAAAATAACAAAGTAAGACAACATCAAATTACATGCCAATTTAACATCAGTTTGCTGTATATTTTACACAGTTAGGAAAGGAGTAAGACTTATAGACCTCAGCCATTCAGCCGTTGCTGAGCTTGCCACAGATGATGGTCCGGGTGCTGGCCATGGCAATGGGTGTAATGACGCCCATTATGGTTGACACCTCTAATCCTGCTACCACACACACAAAAAAGAGAAAATATAGCCCCCTCTACTTATTCATAACATTGATTTGATTTACTTTGATAATACTGGTTACAGAAAAGAAGATTACCCCCCCCCAAAAAAAAAAAAAAAAATAAGATAAAAAATAAATAAATAATAATAATAATAAATAAAATAAAATAAAATAAAATAAATAATATATAAATAAATAAATAAAAACAAATGAAAAAACAAATGAAGATTCTTGCGGGGTAGAGATGCTGCCTGTATGAGTTACAATCCATCATGGAGTTTTCAGGAAAAAGTCCAAAAAAACTGAGAAGACGTAGAACGGAAAAGGCAAGAATGAATGATCGCAATGGTCCACTTGAGTAACATATCTCTCGATTATAGATGGTATCAAAAATTGCACTGTAGTCGTATCAAATTTTCCGCAACCCACTAAACGGTGGCTACGTTATAGTAACTGATAAAACTGCGTTCATGTGTAATAATACGCTTTAATATAATATACTTCACGGATATCACATGCTGAAAATCTAGATGAATCAATAACCTGAAAATACATATACAAGTGTACATGTATTACGTATTAATCCATTAATGAAACTTACATATTCTGTTGAGGAATCACTCTGTCCTTCAGAATTGCATATCAGTTTACGTGATCAGGAGAATGCGCGCAAATTATTGTATCTTGCTTGAATACCTGAAAAGGAAAATCAAGTGTCATGAGTTCAAGGCCACTGTTCATGCGTGTGTAATAATTTTGCAGAAGAGCTAACTTATGTAAATGTGACTACATAACTCTCTCCATGGCAGCTTAATGTATAGTTCAATTTTTATGCACTGCCTTGCTGCATACAGGGTGAACTTAAGTCTACCACTAACACTATACCTGACTACAGAGAATTATCCCAGCATAAAGATAAGCGTGCAATGTTTGCCATTATAAGTTTAGTTAGTACACTAGTCTATTTATCCATAAGTTTATCAACAATTCTTCATCAACTTCAGTTCCGTCCCTTTTATTCGTTATCAATCAAATGTGGTATGGCACGACGCGATGTATTATCCTTGGGGATGTGTGTTTTTGTGTGTGTGTGGGGGGGGGGGGGGGGGAGGTGGCGTAAAGGTTATATTAAGGATACACTTTCTATAGGAATATCCGATTCCACGTTTTCTTAACTATTTTGTTTTGTTGTTGATCGGTAAATATAAAGAATTACTTGAAAATTGTAATTATGTATGTGTTCACCGTATTGTGAGTATAAATTATGCTTGTATAATTGTGTATGTAGTAAAAATTGTATCATTTATAATGTGTACATGTACATGAATATATGTGAGTTTATGCATGTATGTAGATATTCCTATGTGCACGCCCATGTACCAACAAAAAGAATTTCCTAAATGAACAATAAATGAATCTGAAATCTGAAATCGGAATGCCATGACGTCTTTAGCAAGACATTTTATCGCTAAAGCTGCTCTAATTCCACAGAATGGTTACGAAACAAAACAAAATAGAACAGAAAACAGCACGCATAAAACTAGCCAGTTTTAACAGAACTCTAAAATGAACATTTTAATATTACTGCCTGCAAGCCTACATTATAATACATGGCTATACAACCAAAAACATAACAGATACAAGAAATTTAATGAAGGGTAATATCGAGAGTA
Source organism: Diadema antillarum (assembly GCF_040938485.1). Classification (NCBI taxonomy): domain Eukaryota; kingdom Metazoa; phylum Echinodermata; class Echinoidea; order Diadematoida; family Diadematidae; genus Diadema; species Diadema antillarum. Next base: position 2,468,880 of record NW_027270916.1, read on the forward strand.
AGGCCTTGGTCGAGAACATTGTGGATATTTCAAATCATGCTTTACGATGATGTTTTAACTCACCATTTTCCACGTGGTAGGACTCTGCGGGGTCTTGATATTATGAAGTGGACAAAATAATTTTGAAGTCAGAGTTGCAGTAAGCCGCTACGAAAAGCCTCAGAAGAGCTCATCTGCTATGGAAATGGAATTTGCGCTAGATGCTCAGCTCAAACACGCATGAACGAGCTGTGCAATGAGCCATCTGGGAGTCAACTTATGTGCACATAAGTTTGCAAGACTCAACAATTCATTGAATTCATAAATCATGTTCAAGAAAAGAATGAACATGCCCACACCAGGTGACCAAACTACTGGGTCCGTGAATTGACACTCTAGGAAACATCCATGTCATTATTTTGCATCGAATGTATTCTATGGATTAATAGGCGTTAAAAAAAAAATCCACTTTTGATTCTTAATAATTCAGTAACTATATATCAGATAACACTATCATTGATATGGGAGATAGTTGTATAGTGTACAATTTCGTTGGAGGTGGTTTAAAACACAAATCAGTTTCACGAAATCCATGATCAATTTCACAGTTAGGTTACAGATTTTGCTCTATTTCCAACCCTCTTTACAAAATTTTCACTTTGCACAGGGGTCAATGGGTGTGTATGGGAGTATGTGGTTAACACCCTGACAATGGTGTTGACCAATAGCCAGGGTTTTAATGCTTTATTATTTATTAATGAGAAATTCCACTATCACAGCTAGTCTTTATTCATTCTAAAATGTAGTGTTTGCAAGCACACGGAAACATGTGCTTGCATTTTTCATGTGCATGCATTTTACCCTTAGGCTTTACCGTGCATGAATCCATGAAAAAAAAGGGGGAAAAATCAACCCTTACAAATAAATCGTGTAGTTTGCACCCTTATATATCCGCGAGTTTGCTCTCTAAATAATTTTAGTTTATCATTTCCTTTACGTTCACTTAATAAAATATGCATACATAAAATGTGACAATGGTATGAATAAAATGACAATGTGACAAACAAACAAACAAACAAAGCAAACAAACAGCAAAAGATATCAAGTGAAGGGGTGAGTGAGAAGGCAATTGGCCTTATTTAAAACTAATCCCGGAAAAAGTAAATACATTGTATATACAGAGAAAAACATTGGCAAACACACACACACAAACACACACACACTCACACATACACACACATGCATACACAGACAAAAACATGGACCAGCGCATATTAGCAATACACAAGATGTTATTTTCACAAACACACCCTATCTTGCTAGTCTCTTATAAATTCGTAAAATGATATTGGTAACTTCCAGAAAACCTTTCAAGTAAAATACGTTTTAAAGCTTCCTTAAAACTTTGTACCGTTTTCTTACATTTCACATCAGAGTGGATGGAATTCCAGATTTGAGGGCCTTGAAAAAATATTGACTTTTTTTTTCTGTCCCGAGATCGAGTCGCAACGAAAATCTTTAGCGTGTAGTAGGGTTTGATTCCATCACCGCACAGTAAGCATGCAGGGAATGCTGTGACATATTCCATTTCGATTGGTCAATACCAGACGAGCAGTCAAGTATTCTTCGTTAGCTTGTTCGCAAACCCTTTTATCAAAGACTCAACTTCATCTAAAAATGCTCCGATGAATGATTATGAAATTATGGGAGAACATCAAGGTTTATGATGTCTTTAAAAAAAAAAACATGTACATAGTAGCACCACGACGGTATGCAATATTGTATTCAAGTGTCGATCAACACCATATGGGTCTTTCTTTGAGACTTGTTATGGGCTCAATATTGCACCTTAGCAAGAATGAACCACAAACAGGAAGATATGTCTTTGTAATGGTAATTACGTTTCGACATCCCAACCAATAAGAGATAGGTTAGGTGAATGTTAAAGACACGGGGATACACGAATAGAAATTGCTCCAAAAAAAATGAAATAAAACGAACATTATTCTAATAGGCATGCCTGGGCAGTAATCTGATGTTTCTATTGATAGAGAATTCTATTTGAAGATTCATATCAGTTTGCTTTGTCAGAATCATGAGGAAAAGTGATAAAATAAACCGGCTATCCAGGGTACAGTTTAAACACTTTCACATGAAACAGCTCTGATTAACACTTTTGCACAATAATATTTCTGTTCAGCATTGACATTTGTTTTATATGTTTTTATCTTAAAGTATAGGATTTCATTTGAAGCAAAATATAGCCAAAATTACGTAAACGTCCACAATGAATCTTCAGATTGCTCAGTGAGACGGCGGCATCGAATCCCGATCAGCGAAGGCACAAATGCACCTGTGGAATTGTTTTGTACAGCAATAGAAATCTGACGACTATTTGAATAATTACATCCAGTTGGAACTTCATCTGTTAAACCTCCTAGGTTATGTGTACAATGTGATTGGTCAATACCAGACAAGCAATCAGGTATTCTACTTTTGTTTTTTTCAGTAGACCCCTTTCATCATGGACTCAACTTAATTTGAAAATATACTCTCGATGAATGATTATAGAATATGAAAGAAATTTAAGTTTCCTGATATCAAAAAATATATGTTCATAGTATCAGCACAAGGATATGTAATATTGCATTTTAGTGCCGAGCAACACCATAGGATGGCCTTTGTTTTGAGACTAGTTTGGGGCGTAATATTGCACCGTCAATGACCGTGGCAAGATCGAACCCAAAATGAACCATATAAGAAGCAAAGTTCCACCATTTTCTCAAATCGTGTAGTTTGCACCCATTTTCGCGACTTCGAACCCTTCTAGCTCCCTTATTGAACCTTTTTTTCTTAGTGTGTGGATTACCATTAAAGAGGTGACAAAATCAGTCAATGACATTGTCTCCCCTGATTCATCGGTCATTGCACTCTGTGGGCCCCCGAGAGGTCATCCGGCTCAGGTTCGGTTTACGTTTCTCTGTCGGTATTACATCACAGGTACCGGTACATATCCCAGACCCTGGTTTGGTAACTGGCTTGTTTGGTTAAAGGGATGGTACAGTATTGGTGGTGCTGAGGATTTGGCTTTTAACTTTTTGCGAGATACCAAGAAACCACTTATGAGATGGTACAGAGCATGCCATTCTAATAGGAATTAAACAAAGTTTATTTGATGAAAATCGGTTTTGGAATAGCTGAGATATTCAAAAACAAAGTAAAACAAAGTGATCTTAATAAAATGTGGGTTCCACATTTTATTAGTATTGCTCTGTTCTGGGTATCTCGGCCATTTCATAACCAATTTTCATCAAATAAACGTTGAATTCCTCTTGGAATTACATGCTATTTCATATTTCATAAGAAGTTTCTCATTATCTCTCCCAAAAATGTTAAAAACCTGAAGTAAGGTCTCAACCAAAACTATACGAGCCCTTTAAAAAAAGGGATAAGATAGGTCAATGACAAAGTTATATTTCGGAGTCCACTGCCCTGTATTGAAGGTTCGCGGTTCGAATCTCGATCAGCTCTTTGAACTTCTCCTACGCAAGGATCCACATCCACATCCTCTGAAAGAAACAACAACAACAACAACAACGAAATGTCTCTCTCTGCAATACGGTGAGTGATTGGAGTCTCAAGACAAAGAGAGAGAAAAAAAAATTCAGCGAGACAACAGACTTTACACGTATCTCTGGACCAGTAGAAAATGAAAAGCAATGAAGCTTGTATAAAGGGAATAAATGTTTCTGATATAATATCATGTTCTCTATTCCAGAAAGGAAATGTGAGGAAATGCGAGATTACCACAGAAATGAAAGCGATCATGTCTAGAGGACTGTTGTCTAGACCAGAAAAAAAAATGTGAACGAACGAAAGTACAGCGAAGGACCAACGTAAAGAACCCTCTGGCAATGAAATGAAAGTGAGACACTTTAGAAAGTATTATCAAGGACATAATTATAGGAATATGATTGGCTATTTCAGCGATTGATATTTCCGTATTGAAAATTTTGTGATAGTTATAATAGTGTCTCTGCGCGTGATTTGATTTCTTACTCATGATTTTCTTATTTCAAGCATGATTACATGGGTTAACAGGGAACAAAAACCTATTAGAATGGGAGGGAGGTACTAGAAAACAACTTATCGTATCGACTGACACGAATGTGGCGCCTGATAACAGACTTTCGTTTTCCACCCAAACATTCAAAAAAAAAAAAGTGATTGGTTCATACTCGGCATAGTAGGGTATCACACACGTTTTGACAGGTGAAAGCTTTTCATGACTTCTGTTCTTATTATAACGAGTATATCATAATACGCACTTAATTAAGACCCATTTTTTATGAAATAGGAGAGAATATAACTGTAGCACAGAGAATACAAATCACTTCGGAATGATATAAGCGTTCATAAACGGAGAAAGAAACCCGCATTGTAAACTCACAAAATACGAAGCGTTTTCGAAAATACTCTGTTGGAGTGGATGATATTGAAATCTTCTCCATTAGTTGCCACTTTGGATGGGTAAAATAACATGAATGATTGTGCAATTACTAGTACATGCATACCGTTTGAAATGACTTGAAATTATTTAATTCATTTCATTTTCACAAAACACAGTCACAAAACATTACGATTTGATATGAAAAATGCAATAAGTACAATGGAATGTTTAAGACTTTTTAAAAGTAGAGCTTGTGTATGGGGCGCCCCTTTACATTTTATTTGAATTCAAATTCAAATTCATATGATTTTATTTCCATATAAAGTAATACAAAGCAACATACATAACGCTTATATAAAATGAAGGTGCAGATGAAAATATTATTATTTAAACATAATTACGAAAACTTGTATGTAATGCATAATGTGAAAACACATTTGTATACTAACACGTGACTTAACCGGGAATGTGGAACTTTTCTCCAATCGCAAAGACTTTGCGATTTATCTCTTGTGTTCTGCATGTTCTGCGTTTTCCCTTTTTCAAGAGGTCAGTACGATTGAAAATTGCAACCTTCAAATTGAAGTTATAGACCTCTTGAGTAAGTGCATTAAATCAGCTGATAGCTACGCCATTTAATTTGTTTTTAATCGCCTTCATATTTTTTTTTCGTGTGTGTATGCGTGTGTGTGTGTGTGTGTGTGTGCGTGACAAACAGTAGGACATTGAATTATCTTTTGGACAGAAACTTTCACACGACGCCATTTTCCATTATCGTATAGCTGTGAGCATTGTATGTTTCTTAAAGAACAGCATTTTCCTGTATATCATTTACACACGAATTAACATGCAAATTAATACACACACAAATACACACACACACACACACACGCACACACAAACACAATTGTAGAGATGATAACTGCAATATGAAACCTGATAAGCAATGCTGTTGTAACATAATCGAGCTGTCTCTATCATCATGACTGTATATACTCATGCACAGTCATGCACTCATACAGGTACACACCAAAATACACGCACGCATATATATATATATATATAATTATATATATATATATATTTATATAATAATATGCATATAAACTTCAGAACTTTACTATAATCCGATCTACATCTATCCAGCTTGATTCTTCAACACGTACACGACATTGACAGTTTTGTGTGTTCCTCACATGCTGTGATATCGTTGGCATTTATTACAATAACAATTGTATAGCTGTCGATTCCATCATGAATATACAAATATTTGTTGTATTTGACATGATTACACTGACTAAACTCAACCTATATTGCAGCAAATATGCTTGTCATTGTCCTTGTATGTTCTGTCCGTCAAACAATAAAATCATTTTCAAAGATTTATTTTGATGTCCAAAATGCCTATAGTTATATCATAAACTGAACTGGAATCATTACGTGTTTTTGTTTTTGTTTTTGTTTTTGACGTGGACATTTGACATTTCTTCAGTAGCTATATCTTACACGCTAAAAGAACTCATGGTAGAAAAATAAAAATGAAATGATATAATTTTGAGTGTGTTGTTGCATATTATAGCACCGTCGGGCAAGCAATTGCAAAAGGCAAACGAAGCTCTTAATACCACTTTAACGAACAATAGTTGTCTAGCAACATAACCCGTGGTTATATTATGCATGGAAGCATTGATTATTTAGTGATGAACAAACGAAAGTACATATCGCCGAATACACAAATTGCACAACCCAGAGAAAGTATATCGTAAACGAATACATACGGAATATAAATTTGATTTAACATTGATAAATAAACTACCCATTATCAATCCTGATGATTTCGTAATATTGTCAATAATGACTGTGGCACATTAACAAGATCGATTTTCGGTGAATTTACCGATTCAGTTCAATTCTTTTCAAACCCGTGATACTCTGCATGTAGTATGGGAAATGTGTGCGAACAGTTTACTTATCATAAATATGCAATCCGTGACTCCATAATGTGAAATTTCAGGCAAAATTACAAATTGTTGATCATGCGATGATAGCATAAAATTTTTGTTCGCCTTATGATAATAATTGTACTATTCAACGATTCTATTCCATCAATCACAGAAAGATTCGTCATTTGATACGAGATGCAAGTATATACTGATACATTACACTTCCTGGTTTGGCTATGTGCATAATACAAATAAACACATTCCATAATAGTGATTGCATATAATTACCTATACAATAGTTGCGAGTCGATGGCTTTTCACATTCCATGCCTAAAGCAGGTATAATGTAGGTCATCGAATTAACTATATGGGGGAGAGAAAATGCCTGCGGAATGTAATCTCTGGAGCCGTTTCATATTCATCCATTAACACCTATGGGCGAACGGAAGTGCAACAATAAATATCATGTAAGCTTGTTGTTTTAAATCATTTTCAGTCGCAGTCCTTGCTCCATAAACCATGACTTGACTAGATGGAGGGGGGTCGGGGGGGGGGGGGTCACGAACAGATACATATAACTGGTTTCAATTCTGTGTTCAGTATAACGTAACACTTGGTTTATGAGAAAAATGCTTTACATTATAGAATTTGTTGCAGATTAATGGGCCATTCATACAGGAATTTTAATGATATTCTGTTTTGTTAGTCTTTTGATAATACGACCAGAAGAATTTAGCCTCATGAACTCTATGAAGGTGAAGAACAATGCCTGCAGAGTTGCAGAATCTCATTCAGTGTTGCGAGGCTTTGTTTACTCATACTAATAGTTTTTGATAACTTTTGAAATATAGGGAACTCTGTTCAATTGACTCGCACCCATGCGGATTAAACAAATAAAGAGCAAATGAAATGCACAAAATGATTCGAGAATGCAAGTTACCCATGGTAAGCCATCGTGAATGATGATCCCTGCCATCATTTTTATCGTTTGTGTACTCTTGATCTAAATGAAAAGAGTGATCCGTGATTAGCAAGATTTCATCTTTCCATATTTCTTAATACAAATACTATACAAAAGACGACGCCGTTCTGCTCATAAGGGAAAGACTTCACCAATCAGTTAACGAGTTTTCATCGCATCAGCACTTGATCAGCCACGGCAGTGTTCAGCTTCCTATATCTCTGTTCTTAACCATGATATCCGAAAATACGTAAGATGTTTTAGACTCAACATGATCAATGAAAAGACGGTAATCATTTGCTATGAAATTGCTCACAGTGTACGACTGTATGATCTCGAGTGACTTTTGCTCTTCGGTTTTTGTCCTTGTGGTAGATTCTAACCATGACAGGATGGCAAATCTTGTAATCATTTGTAAAGCGCATTGAAATTCTTAAAAGAATGCCCCCTGTAAATACTAGATATCATTATCATTATTGTTACACTCGTAATGCTTGGAATTGCTCAGTATAAAGATTCTGCTTCAAATTACCCTGGAAAGCGACAAAGAGCAGTGGCAATCTTCAGATTAATTCGTGTAAGGCGGAAAAGTGTATGGATTCGCCATTCCTGTATAGTGTCCTACATCATTTTGGAAGACGCATACTTGACTTACATCCTTGAGGTATTCATCCGTTACGTACACGGGATGCAAGTGAGATGAATACTGAGGGATCAGTGGTTTCAGACAGATTCACCTCAGGGACATTCTGGTAAGACATTCTTTCTACCACGACGGTATTTCACAAATATGGGTTTGTTGCCAGTGGAGTAGGTGAAAGATGATAGTTAGGTAGTTCGAGATGCTCTACGGAGGACACTCCCAAACATCAATTGTGGTCAAGGGAAACCCATACCTGCCATCATGCCAACATCTAAGGCCTTTCCCTTGGCTTTTCGCACCACCGTCGGTGGCTCGTAGAACAGGTGGAGGATGAGACCTAGAATCATGAGAACGTTCTTGGTGAGGAATACGGAGGCCGACACACCGTGGACCAGCCACAGATGAAGGCGGATCGCCAGGTAAGGGATGTCCATCGTGGAGACAAGGATCTGGTTCTTGAAGAGGATCACGTTAAAGATCGAGCTCTTAGAGTGACGCATCGCCTCAAGAAACACGTGGTCTTTCTTTTTCTCCTGGTGGTGATTGACATCGTTGTCACCCTCTATTCGCAAGAAACTCGCGCTCTTGTCCTGTCGCTCCTTAACACTGCGAGGTCTCTTGTCCAGGGTCGGAGCGTCCACCTTACAATTCTGGTTGTAATTCTGGTTGTAATTCCAGTATGTGAAGTTCAAACTCTGACTCAGTTTCGATTGCGCGATCGGTTTGCCGGACGAAGCCCCATCCCCGCATAAATTGTCGTAACTGCGGCATCGCTGGTCGCGGTTTTTGCAGCTCTTGCTAAGCTCGCTGACAAACATATCATTTCTGAGCTGAATCACTTTCCGCTCGAATTGAGGGTAATCCAACGATTTGGCAGGTCTTAGATTAGAATTACCCATTTCCGTCCCGGGATATCTTAATTTGATGTCAAGCTTTTTGATTTCTTCTTTCCTCCTTTCGTTCCTGTCCTGTCGAGTCAGCTTTCTCTTTGTGATCGGAGATGTGTGTTCCTTCTCGGCCGCCATCACTCTTAGAGAGAGCAGGGGAACCAGTGGCAAGATAAACCAAATATTGCCGAACACCATGATGGTATTACGGAGGATAGGTGGGTACTCCTGGCTTTTACCCTTTATATGAAGCATAGACAGAATGTCACACCCATCTAGAAGAGAGACACCAATAGCTCCTCCGAGGTGCCGCATTCGTACCTTGTATTTCGTGTTGTCGACGTCGGTGTCGTGGCTATGCAGAAGAAGAACGAACACGATGCTCGTTAGAGACATGCCAATTCGCAGCATTTGCGGCGTAAAGATCCAGTGTACTTCACTGGGTTTGTGCACCGTGTTGTAGATTCGAACGACCTTGGCTATCTGCAACGGAGCAAACACTAGCCAAGACGCGTACGCAAACAGGGGTTCTCTCCAGATGTTGCCGCTAGGTTGCTGGGGCAACTGCGCCGATGGCCTCACGCCGAGATGCGGAAGTGCAATGCAGGCAAGCCAAAAGACGACGACCACCGCGTCGACCACCACCCAGACGTATCCACGAGCGAAGCCAAGCCCATCGCCATGGTGGATGAGGAAGAGATCGAGAAAAGCGCCCTGACAGCACAGAACTGCGATGCACGTGATGTCGACCAGGAGTTTCCCTATTAAGCGATGTCGTCTTGATTTAGGCGTTGCGACCGCCATCACCTTCTTGGCTGTCGAAAAAAAGAAAATATTTGCACTGAGTGAAGCTGCTTTGATCAACAATAGATGCTAATTTTGTAGAGCCCCGGGAAATTCTGAGTTAGGCATCAGAACTCCCTTGATCATGAATTCACATCAAACTCTGCGGCGTGGATTAGCTTGTCTGTAGTTAAATCGTGTTATTATGACTGACAAGTTTGTATGCGTAATGCGATTCCAAGTATGAAATGCAAATATTCCAGGGAAGTCAAATCCGACTAACTAATCGGCAGAAGCCAAGCATAATCCCTCTCAATGTATAGACAAATCCAAAGCACGTTGTCAATCGTTACATCTTTAATACTAGTGTGATGTCAAAATGAGCATCTGCCCGGCGGCGATTAGGCGTTAAACACCGAATGACGCTCTGCTAGAAGTTACTCAGCCAGCGTTGCCCGAACGATCTTCAGCGCACTCCCCCTCTCCCTCCAGATCGAAATGCACATAATGTATGTGTACGCAGTAGACAGAGCCGAGTACAGAGAAACTATTGCCGGTTGATTGACTGAAAGTTTTCAAGGCAGATCAGAATGAGTGATTTTGAAGAAACGGTAACAGCTCCCGAGGTTCCCGAAGGAGCGAATACAAGGACAATACGGGGGATCACGACACGTTTACACCCCTCATCGGCAAGAATGAACTCAAAGCAGGGGGCCCGCAAAACGTACTTGGTGCGTCTTTTCGTAATGTCAAACTAACCTTAACAAATCCACCAATGAGCTGTCAGCATTTACGCAAGAGCTTAATCCAGTTTCTCCAGCTTCTGAACCTAGATTCTCAGTGAATACCGTTCGATGGTTTAGATTATAGCGGGTTCAGTGGCGCCCAATAACTAAATCCTTTATTTGCTCGTGTTCATCAGGGGAAAATGACCCTGATAAACTCGCGCAGTTAATGCCCACGCTCTCTCGCTCGCTCTTTTGGCATATCACAGGCTTACACTGTTGACATACCTATTAGCGTAAACATTTTATTGTCTTTAAAACTTTGCAAGAGCCGGTTTAAGGGTAGAGAAGAGAGCAGCAAGTTTCAGTAAAGAACAATTCATATGTCTCGATATTGAAAACAAAAAACAAAAACAAATTATAACAATAAAAAAAATCTCCGATGGAGTATGAATATGAGATTGAACGAGCTTATCTAGTAATGGTATTTGGATGCCAAAGCTACAGCTGAACTTTTAGGTTTGATCATGTTAAAGGGATCGTATAGTTTTGGTTGAGACCTAATTTCAGGTTTCTAACATTATTTGGTGAGATAATGAGAAACCTCTTATGAAATATGAAAGAGCATGTAATTCTATGAGGAATTCAATGTTTATTTCATGAAAATTGGTTTTGAAATGGCTGAGATATCCAAAAAAGAGCGATTGTAATAAAGTGTGGGACCCACACTTTATTACTGTTATTATTGTTTCACTTTTTTTTTGCATGTTTCAGCTATTCCAAACCCGATTTTCATCAAAGAAACTTTAAATTCCTCTTAAAATGGTATGGTATCATAAGTGTTTTCTTGGTATCTCACAAAAAGTTAAAAGCCCAATTCTCATCTCCACCAATACTGTACCATCCCTTTAACCAGGAAATAAAAAAAGAGGAGATGACATTGCATAGTCATGAACAAGGTGAAAAACTGTTACTGTTCCGTTAGCTGAATTCCCGCGCGCGGAAGAGCATGTTAAAGTTCATCCTAGTATGTAAGAAAATAGCAAATATTGCTTCTCTGTTACACAGATTTGCTTGACTTGCAATTTCATGGTACTTGACAATGCTGCTTGAACAGTCACAAAAACTTGAAGAAATAATCTAGCACGTTCAATCATTAATATCCAGGAATGTGTCTTGCAGTTTGAGGACAGCGAAATGAATGGATACTCAGATTGAAGGAATATGTCAAAATTGAACAAGTTTGCTCCATTCATTTCTACATTCACTCATATCAGAGACCAACCATTATGGATGGTAGCAATCGAAGCAAAATAAGGAAGAACCGTTATAGTTGTTGAGTCTTGTACTCGCAAACAAGAAATATTGTTTGCCCATTTCCTGTTTACAATGTTTATTTGTGAAGACATGACAAAAAATGATAAATTCCTCACCATGGGTCGCGTTTTGGTGGAAAATGGGTGGGTGTCGGCTTTTTCTAAATCAATGTGCATTGACTGACGTTCTAACCCGTTAATTATGAAAGGGAGAGCTGAGACAAAAAGTTGTTTACGGCTTTCCCGCTGCAGTCATGGCAGTAGGAGTCATGCATGGCAAAGAAAAAAAACCCCGCTAAAAATAAGAAAAAAAAATAATGAATACAATTTTAACTTAGAAGATGTTGTCTCTTTAAGCGGAACACATTCATCATGTTGATTAAACTTTTCTTCCGCTTCAGTAACAACCGGAGCACTTGAATTACGATTGTTGATTGTCCACATTGTTGGAAAAACAACTTTTTGTTTTGTTACTCGAAACTTATCAACTATTCGAAAAGCCAGTCAGATTGCAAGGGTTTAGGGATAGAAAAGTTTGTTATTATTAAAAACTTTTTTTTTGAGGGGGGAGGGATTTGTCTGGCATTGTACTTTTATTGTGGAAGCGTAAAATGTCAATAAAGAATAGATATCTGTAACTTGAAATTCATGGTCAGAATTTTCCAAGCTTATTTATGTAAGAAATGATGAATCATTGCGTATGTGTATTAGCTGTCTTGATTTGCTTTTCTTGGTATAGCATGTATGACTTGTATGTCTTAAGATAATATCGTTAGACCATAGATACCAGAAAATGAATTGCAGCTCTTCGAGGTTGCTAAGCCTTGGTTGTTTGGTTTTTTTCCCCTAAGTAATACATGGAAAATGGAAATCATCTCTAACACTTTTTTCCCGCTTCTGATGGTTGAAACAATTGTTTAATTTTGTTGCCAGACGCGATGTAGATACTTTTCAATTACAGGTATACGATTTTATTCAAATCAGTTGTATAATATTATTGAATACAAACTGCACTTTAATGAGGAGTTTTCAGCCCCAATCATGCCAATAACCACCACCACACTGGAATCTTATGGGCCCAGAATCATTTGATGTCCAATGACACGCGTGATAATTGTATGGGACTGAGCAGGGAATACTATAGTCTCAATGGAGTGGAGATAGTGCTCATACACTTTATGTGCTGTCTTGGGACATTCCCGGTGACTGGAATAAAGGCTGTGAAAGATGTTCTATATACATAAAGAGTATAATAAGACCATGCGTGTCAAAGCCGATCTCTCCACCTAAAAAAGAGAAAACAATAAGAAAGAATATCATCATCTTTAAAATAAAAAAAGAAGAAAAAACGACAAGGCAAACAAACACTACAAATAATCACCTAAGATTCTAAACTTGGAATTTTCTGGTGCTGGTCGTTTTACACTCCCTTTCGCGACCTAAAAGAGATACAAGAGAACTTGAAGGTGCACTATACCAACGCAGAATTTCTAGATTAGTGTCTCCACTGAATAGGCTTTGCATATAAATCGTTTCAAACCACAACAAGATCGGATCGCATTGCATCGATGTCTATTTTCATTCCTAACTTTCCTTTTGTCAATTTCCAGGACACTTTTTTGCCAACGAAGCAAGCTTTATTAACAAGTTCCTCGCACCTCTGCGTTGGATGTGTCTGATAGCAGCGCACTTCCACGAGGTCGCTCAAAGGAACAAAAGACAATGAAGACGGGGCAGGAAGGGATAGGTGAAGGGGAGGGATGAGGGGAAACAGGAGGTGAAGATGAGGCGGGGGTGGGGGAATGACGGGATTGTGTGCAGGGAAATGAAGTGTTTGAGTGTGTGAATCTCCCCGGGAAAGGGAGAATGACACCTTAACCCCTTTAATCCAAGATGCGAAAGGCGCCCATGAATTTAAAGCATGGTGTGCATAGTGCATTGTCCAACCCAGAAACCTGCACACACAACAATAACAACAACAAAGCAACATATCACAATACATGACATAGAAGAACGGGAACAAAAGTATGAACGGGTGCAATGGATCGTATCAAGTAAGGTATGTAGATTTACTTCATCAATGCTCTCCAGCGAATGATCATAAACCTTTCCCTTTATCGTTTGTTTACGGAATGTACATTGTCACAACTTGTGTATGTTTATCACTATCTGCAAAAGTAGAATGCATCGTAATGATAATGTGGGTGAGACAAGTTAAAACTTTAGAGAAAAGTGTATATAAGGCTTTACGCTCAACTTTTTAAATATTGATGGGGAAAACTAAGTCAGGTTTGTCCGAAATTAATTTGGCAAGGGCAGTTAGCAGGGCGAATCCGTTCCATTTTGTTTGTTTGTTGTTGTTTGTTTGTTTGTTTGTTTGTTTGTTTGTTTGGGTTTTTCAGACAGTGTTATTGGTACGAAATGATCTCGATCGAGACAGAAATGCTATGTCTATTTAGAGATGGTCTATTTTGCACCCAGTACATAATATGAAGCACAGTTAGTCCCGTATTAGTTATGTGAGGTGATGGCTGCGATCACGTATGACTCAAATTCAGCAGGTGTGAAGTGCCACTGATGAAAGGTTCTTAACGCGGGATCGTTCTACACGGAGGAAGGAACCGTGTAACAACGTAAAGATTATCTACCACGGTAATTTTAATCGCATTTTGAGATGCACACGATCCTTACAGGGATGACCACTCTGAATAACTCTGGCCAAGATCTATCTGCTTACACTATCATTTTCTTGCAAGTATATAACTGTAGAATCTATCTATCTATATCTATGCACCTCTTGACACCTTTCTCAATATTATTCTGTGATTTCCACCAATCTCTTTCAACATTTGAAGAATTTGATCCAAAAACGACTTAAATCTATTCTTGTCAAGATGGAATATTCTTTTTGCGATTAAAGCTGCTAAAAAAACAGATGAGGATGAAATAATACGATATTATGGGATATTCTTTATCATAACTTCAAGAACTTATATATTTTAATTTTATGATTGAGTTATCACTGACAAGGATTTATTTTGCTCTATATGATGATGGACTTACTTTGAAATGTTAAAAAATGGCGCTTAGTCCATTTTACGATCAGACTCTTCATTTGTCCATATGATTATGTGCCTATCTCTGACTAACCATCCAACAACGACTAAAACCCGCCGCACACTACACGATTTTGCCCCAATTCACCGGTCTTAAGACCTTAAGACTACAAGTGTGACGTCACAGTCTTGCCAGTTTCCAGTCGTACGACTGGGTCTTAGCGCCAGTCGTAGAGATTTGACATGTTGAATTTCTACGACTGGTCGTAGGCTTTCAGCCATTCACAATGCAGTAAGATGCAAGCGCACGCAGTGCGCACTGCGTGCGCTTTACAGTCGGGGCGTATAGTGTGCGGTGTCCGGTCGTACGACTGGTCTTAAGACCCAGCTTGGCTTAAGACTTTAAGACCAGTCGGATCGTGTAGTGTGCGGTGGCCTTAAGAACGAGCTATGCTAACGGAGTTGATCGTGACAGTTCGGAGTATGATGAGTAAAAAGTGCACATTCCTTATTGATTTACCGATATATTATGTAGTTGCAGTATCAGCACGCACCCCCCCCCCCACCCCCCAAAAAAAACGTTTATCTGAATGAAAACAGAAATGATGTACGCATGGTTGTGAGGGCAAACGTAAGGGAAGACATGCAGGGTTGTTTGAATTTTCAGGGGAGGAAGTGGATGAGAAAGATTCATTGCACGCGATCAGAGAGACAAGACAAAATAATAACAGTCAAACGTACTGTTATAGGTAGCGTCAAAATGAGTTACATACGTCTTCATGTGTCCTCCTCACACATTCTCCCATCGGTAAGGTTTCAACTCAAGTGGATGGATCTTCTTCGGTGGGTAGCTCCCTGAAAGAGATGATAACACAAAACTAATAAAACAGATAATGAACGCTAGAGCATATCTGGACAGTCAGAAATTGAGATCATCAAAGAGTTAAGGATCATGATTTAGGTCTCTGTGCCACGTACAATACTGATTCATTCACTTATCTCGAAGCCGTGTAAGTCATACTCTATTATTGTTGTTATGTGGTGAGAAATGTAGAACAACTCATAATAATTTGTTTTGATGTTTGCCTAAATTCGGTCACAATATGTCATTTTTATGTAAACTCGCGTCGTTAGTCTTCTGACTTTTTGATGAGTAAGAATGATTAAACCGAAATGAATTGAACATACCTATCTTTGAAGTTTCATGTCCCATTCTACCCTTTCTTTGGCCGCAACCATTCATAACAGATTATTTTCTCTGAAAGATAATGTGACATCAACAGGGTCAAGTTCTCAATGACAATGAAGTATATCGAAGCATGTGAACACATGTGCCAGAGCTCTGCAAACTTGAAAGAAGGGGCCCAACGTTGATTTAATTTCCTATAAAGCAAGTTTGATGTAAAGGGCACGGCATTGCTAGCAGTGTATCTGAAAGGATTTCAGTCCATTCCGTCAACCTCTTGTTTTCAACGGTTGCCACGGATACTGTCGTGTTTGACGTAACTCGTTCCATTTTGAAGAAAGTGTTCTTTCGTGAAACGATTAAATAAAGTTTATCAACAATTGAATTCAAACGCCCATTCATTCAAACTAAGAAATGTATTCAAACATAATTACAAACACTTTGTAGACATTAAATCGTCATGACAAGTCCTCCCCTGTATAACTCATCACTTTCTTCTTCATCTTCATCTCCTTTTCAATAATCCGTGTCTTTTTGACTATTTCTACATCTAGACCTATTTTTTTTTGTGCTTAAGTTCATGCTTTCCAATCATTCTCCCTCTGCCATTATTCTCATTTGTCTTTTGTTTAATTTTCTTTCTTTTCATCAACTTCACCTTTAAATGTTGCATTTATTTTCCTCCTTCTGTTCCCTGTTTTCTGTTCTTCTTTTCTCTACGTTTGTGTTCTAAACATCTCATTTCTTTCTACTTCCTCTTTTGCTTCTTCATTTCCTTTATCTCACCTTCTCCTCCTCCTCCTCCTCCTCCTCCCTACATTTTTCCTCATCCTATCTCTTATTATACTGTTTCGTCGTTCCCCTTTTCATCTTTTCTCTCGTTCCCTCTTTGTCGCTTCAGTTTCTCCATCACCTATTACTCTTCCCCTCACCTTCTGTATACTTCATGCTCACGTTATTGGAATCATCCTTATTCTCCTTCTCCGTAAGTTAATACGGTTTGGTAAGCATATATAATGAACAGAGATGTCTTTATGTACCAGTGTGTTTCATTTCATTTCATTTCATTTCATTTCATATATTTCATTTCTAGCAGAGTGTAATTACAGCACAGCATTAGCAAATATATAGTGATACGAAATCAAAGAAAAGTTGTTGGAAGTGTTTAAAGGTTCTATTTACCATTTGGAGGAGTGATTTAAAGATGTTCGAGTTATCACATTTGATGCATTTGTGTAGGTCAAATGTATCACAAAGCATCCTGCTATATGAAAATTTTGAAATAAAGCCTAAAATGCAAGGAGATATCACTATCTTTCCGAATAAACCATAACTGTAGACGGTTTGTTCTGGAAACAATTATATCATAACTATTGTTCTCATTTTTTATATTTAACAATACTTAACATTTATCATTCTGATTAACATTTTTACATCGGTTGTTTCTATCCCTAATCAACTCACATTTTAGAACTATTTTAAAGCAGTAATGCTGGATTTTCGTTTCATCTGCAAATGGTAAATATGCCTTTAAAGGTATGTAAGTGATTATCCTGTAATCCCCCCCACACACACACACTCACAGACACACACACATACACTCATACACAAGTCATCTCCCCCTCCCCCTTCCCTCGTTGACTTCGGCTGCCGTCATCGGCTGCGCGGAGGGGGTAAAATCTTGAACTCAGTCATGACGTAGCAATTGGCAGGAAATTATATAAAAACCTCGTGATTTTGGCCGGACGCCAAGCTCAGAGAAAGAAAAGGGGAGAGGGAGAGAGGGGAGGGGGGAAGCAAAGGGGGTGGGGTGGGGGAGGGAGAAAAGTGATGATAGGGGTCAATAAGAATGAAAGAGAGCTTGTCTGGATGATAGGCATAGGGCATAATATTTTAGTCAAGGAGGATGGGTGTATCGACAGGAAAGTAATCCAGAGTTAGATTTTGTTTGGGACAGTCTGTTTCACAGGTAGCCTGAGGGACATAATATACATAGACAGACAGACAGACAGACAAAAAAATAGATATAGATTAATAGATTGATAGATAAATAGATATGGAAATAGACAAAGATGGAGAGACACAGATAGAGACAGGGAGATAAAGAGAGTTAAAAAAAAAGTTGCCGACAAACGAACATTTGACGAAACGAGAGGATGGTCGGACGAAACAACTTTCTTTTTGTATAATGTAAAATAATTGAAAGTTTTTGAAGACATGGTATTTTTGCTTTGTAGTACGATATTTAAATGAAAGCATTATACCTGATGAACCATTAGTCTTGACTTCGCACCCCGTAGTTCAAACAGCCTTGATTGCTGTGCGCATTATCTTGACTAGGACCTCTGCACGTCATATCTTGAACGCTCATATTACGAAACAATACGTGATTGCATGGTTTGTGTTTAAGCAAGATGGTGCCCAAAACAGTCGTCACAAGACATTTCAGATTATCTCTCAAACTTATGACAAGCAAAAACAGAATTGAAGTATATTTTCAAAGATCATCAATCAAGAATGGATGCATAATATGGCTGCATAATTTTGTGGATGAGGGAAAATGAAATAAACGTCCATACAGAATTATGATTAACCATCTCACTAGGATGTGAATAAAAAAAAAAGATTGATCAACATCAATGCATTATTTTGAGGCATTGCATAATTACAAAAACAGAAGAACGGAAACAACAACAAAGCAGAACAAATCTCATTTTAGTAGAAATAAACAATCGTAAACACGACAGAGTAAAGTGTTTATTGGTAAACCTGTAGACACTAATTTTGTTGTGTGTGCATGCGTGTGTGTGAGAGAGTGTTTGTGTGTAAAGTTTATGTATGTTTGCGTTAAGAGGTATTATATCTTCGTTTGTGGATGTGTCAGCGCTTGTGTCCATACTGATTTGACCATTCTTATAAACCACGACTGAAACTTGGTAGATATAAAAGCTGAATTTATCATTAAATGGATGGAGTATCAAAGCAAGGTGAAAGCCGACCCTTATTTGTCCATATTTGCCTAGTGGAGATATTTGCGATTAAAGGTCAAGAAAAATAAGGAGACTAATGAGAACATTTTTGCTTCTTTTGACCATAACTTCAAAAATGTACCTTTATATGTAGTTGCCAATATATCATTTAAAAGGTATTATTTTGTACTTTATGGAAGAGATCGTGCTTCAAAATCTTCAAAAATGAACTTATCGGTTTTTGCGAACAAACTCTTCAAATATTCCCTTCACCATAGAATAAAGTGCGAAACAAACTGTCATGATATTAGTTTATCATGCTGAATCCTTACATCAATTTCGCAGCTGATTTGTGTTCCTTTGGGTCGGTCAGTAATCCTGCAAAGTGACGATGCACGAACCAAGTGATGGCGCTGTAACATTCTGCAAACCCTGCCAGATAGGGTTGACTTACTGTTGGAATAGAGAGGCGCGCTTACCGGCGAAATTTACCTCTTCGCTGAAAGTCGTGTTGACATCAAAAGCGTCGTTGATGCGTTCCTTCGCTTTCTTCGCTTTTGTAGTGATTACCCTGCATGAACAAATTGATGGCGCTTTGAGATCAAGCAAACTTCGCCTGATAGGGTTGAACTGTCTTCAGACTGGCGCACTCACTGGCAAAGACCATTATTACTTGTGCGCAGCTGTGTAACATGCAGGACAAATTATAGAGAATATAAATTTGAAAACAACGATATGCTCGGATTGAGTATATTATAGCGTATGCTACGTTCCTCCTTCAAAGCTATACACCTCCAATGCCATGTAACATTGTTTTCCTTCAGATTACCAGTGACCATATCTTTTCGGCCTAGATCTGTAAAAGACATCAATTACTTGTGTTTCCTAGGATGTGTTGGATTGACCATGTTGACTCCGGAGAGTAATACTTGTATTAGCCAAACATTTCAGCCTGTCCCTTTGAAATCCACGATTGAAGTGAAAGAGGTTAGCTTAATCTAATATGAAGATTAACCAAGTTCGTCAGTGAACATACAATTAATCAAACTTAAAAAAGATATAAGTTTAAAACATTTAAGAACATTTTAGAGATTTTAAAGATTTTAGAACATTAATTAACTTTTCGCCTTAAAGGAAACGCAGCTGTTTAAAATCTAAGACCACATCCAGTTTTACTCTGCTGCACAGACTTTATAGTAGAATTCAGCGGGATTGTTTCCCGGTCAGAAGAAAAATAAAATGTCATGCCTATGACTTATCCGAGTTTAACATTCCATCAACATACCCCGAGAATGATGTCATTGGACAGAACATGGTTTTAAAACCAACATTTCATTCTACGATAAACAACTAATTCCATAACAAGTATTTATTATGACGTCAGAGAAGTCAGATTCGAAATTGACGCCCTCAGGGGACTGGGGATTATAGCTTTCTCCGGCGCCTTAAATCAAGAAATTCGCTTCTTCTTGTTGGTATCAAAAGAATAGATTATAGCTCTCACTGTGACGAAAATCAAGCTGAAAGTTCCCCCCATTAAAGGTTCTGTTTACCTTTGGGAGCAGTGATTTAAAGAATGTAAAAAAAAATGTTCACGATATCACAATTGATGCATATGTAACACTCTATTCAGGGAGGTGAGAAGAGCCTCCCTGCTCTATTTTTGGATCGTTGTTGGTGAAGCGTGGACTTACAGGCGAGTGTTACTATGCACTTGCCACCAGATGTAATATAGTAGGATCACGATGATAATAATGCGAAGTGACGCGAATGAAGTCCAGTTCAGCTAGATTGTATTTCATTTGTCGAAATACAGAAATGCGAGGTGGAAATACAATATTGATATACTAGTAAACACTTGGCACTCCCTGTTGTGCTCCCAATTGGGCTGGAGTGTATCGCGGATGATATACCCTCTGTCGGGTGGCAAGAGGTCTGGCAACACCAATGCTTGGGCTGAACAAGAACCAAGAACCCAGGTTTACCGGGACATTTACACTTAACTTGTGAATATATTATCATTGATACTTTGCATAAAATGAAATAGGAGATTATTACTAATGCATATGCTGGATATCAACCTGAGAGGGGCAATCCAAATTTGGGAAGGGGAAAGTTCTGAGACCATAATTTTATGAATGAAGTCACTACTCTGTTGTCGTGGTCGTCAGCACAATGGAATGTGCTGGTCAAGTGTTTAGCCAGAAGTCTAAAACAAGGGGCACAGTGGGTGGAATAGGTCAGTAGGGACTGACCACTTTGCAAATAAACCAGGGCGTCCTGCGTCATAATGTAAGGACGTTTGAAGGAGGAAAGTGAGGAGTGGGGAAAAGGACACAATTTTGGGTCTTACACATTATGTGTAGGTCTGTTGTCTCACAAAACATACCATAACATAACAAATGTTTCGCAATATAGCCTAAAATATGAGGAGATGTCAGTGTTTTTCTCAATAAACCATAACTATAGACGGTTTAGTCTGGAAACATCTTTATTATAACTATTGTTCACATTTTGTGTATTTAACAATACTTAACATCATATCACGCGGATTCAAATTTTTACAGTGGTTGTTTCTATCCATAACTCACATTTTAGAACTATTGTAACGCACTATAATACTGCATGGGTTTTTGTTTCATCTGCAAATGGTGAATAATGAATATGATGTAGCATGTACTGTACTGCTTTTGATTGTGCGCAATTTGTAATGTAACATGTGTTTAACCCCTAGCTCCATTGTAAAGCAGGACATTGTGGTTCTTAATGAGACTATAGTGCGAAAAAAAATTAACAAATACTGTAATGGTCTTAGTATACTTTCTTGAAGGATAACAGTTCGAGAGTAAATTCCTAATATAATTCATTGAATATTTGCTTATCGTGAGCTATGTTTCACTCATTCCAGCTCTTGTCGTTTGCCTGTCTTTTTCGTTATCATGCAACAGAGCAAAAGTAGGTGCACGGAGGCGAGAAAGATCGAGCGTTTATAGAGACTCTGATACCCCTTTTATACTGGGCGTTAGCTCGCTTCAGGTGCGGACCTGAAGCGAGCTAACTCTCAGTATAAAAGGTCGAAAATAGTTAGTCCGAGCTAAAGTTAGTCCACTCTAGGTTTTTCTGTTTATTCCTCGAGCCTATAAGAGTTTGATGTTTTCATACCTCCCTTCATCATCATATAAAATGGGCTCTGCGAGGGGCGAATACGACAGAAATAGAGGGGGAGAGGGGGAGGGGCAAGGGAGAGAGGGGGAGGGGCAAGGGAGAGATAATGGAAGGGATGGGAGAGATGGGGGAAGGGGAGAGGAAGAGAAGAGGAGAAAGCTCTGAAATGAGAAAAAGTTGTGTGTGTGTGTGTGTGTATGTGTGTGTGTGGGGGGGGGGGGGGGAGACCCTGCCAGACTGAGCTGGGATATACCCGCTTGGCCGAACATTCCGCAGACGGTGACTCATCGCATCTGAGACAATGGAAGAAAAAAAAAATAGTGGTTCTGCCCTTTTAGTTTCCTCTCGTCTGTGACGTCATAAGCGATGGACAATCTGCGAATCTGCGAACGTTGTCTGATGTCGTCCATTCTCATTTGTGAGAGGTCTTATGGGCAGTCTTATTGTGTATGTATGTATGTATGTGTATATATAGTGTGAGTCGTGTGTCTTCAGCTACTGAACCCCTGGGTCGTCGCATCTTTTAAATCACTTGTGAGGATTCAATTAAGCAACGTCTACCGCCTCCTTACTCTCGTTATATATATATATATATATATATATATATATATATATATATATATATATATATTTATATATATATAATGTGAAGCGGGCTCATATATATATATATATATATATATATATATATATATATATCATACATCATGTGATATCATATAATCAGAGAGAGAGAGAAAAAAATTATTTGCCTTTGTGTAAATATGAATTTCAAATGAAAATTTTTTAAAGAAAGATTTTAAATGAGATAGGAGAAGGGTTATAGAAATCTCAGATGGGTACATGCGAGGGATGGTTTAAATCTCCTACGTTGTGTATTAAAGGGACTGTACAGTACTGGTTGAGGTAAGAATTCATGTTTTGAACATTCCTAAGAGAGATAATGAAAAGCCTCTTATGAAATATGAAAGAGCATGTAATCTTAAGAAGGATTCAACGTTTATTTGATGAAAATTGGTTTTCAAATGGCTGAGATATCCAAAAAAGTGCTAATAATAAAAGGCGACATGCCACAACCTTATTAGGATCTCTTTGTTTCACCTTGTTTTGGATATCTCAGCCATTTAAAAACCGATTTTCATCGAATAAACTTTTGATACCCCTTAGAACTGCATTCCCCCTTACATTTGATAGAGTGGTTTCTGAATATATCTCGCAAAATGTTAAAAGCTAAATCTACACTTCGACCAGAACTGTACACACCCTTTAAAATGAAGGTTTAGAAAATGCACCAGCTGTCTTTCGGCTTAATTCTCATCGTGTTAATAGGACACCATTGTTTATTTTTCTTCTTTTTTTTTATATCAATAACTGTTTTTCTTTCTTCAAAAAGACTTACAGGACAATTAGTTCAACAATACACTTTGCTGATTAAACTTGATTTATGCTTGTTTCAGAATGATGCAGACTTATAGAAAGATAACCTTTGCCTTAAAGGGACAGTACAGTATCGGTAGAGATGAGGATTTAGCTTTTAACTTTTTGCAAGATACTTGGAAACTACTTTGTTAAATGTGAAAGAGCATACAATTCTAAGAGGAATTCAAAGTTTATTTAATAAAAAACAGTTTTGAAATGGCTGAGATATCCAAAAACAAAGTTAAACAAAGTTATCCTTATAAAAGGAGGGTCCCACGTTTTATTAGGATCCCTTTGACATGGATATCTCAGCCGTTTCAAAACCAATTTTCATCAAATAAACCTTGAATTCCTCTTAAAATCACATGCTCTTTCATATTTTTTTCATTATCACTAAATAGTTGGAAACCTGAAGCTCCATCTTAACTAAAACTATATCACCACTTTAAGAAATGTCGACTTCCTGAAATTGGAAACTGCATGGATGGATTTGACTGACGAGTGTCAATATCATAGAAGAAGATCAAATCTGTAGAAGACTATCACCTTTGTTGTGATATTCTTCTTTCATGATTATCTATGCACAATCCTTTGGATGCTTGCGGTGGCACTGTTTACCGAAATTGAACAAGAGAGGGCAGCACTGCTTCACCGTCCCTGACCGTGGGCATAGCCTCTTGTCGACACGGCCCTGGCGCTTTTGAGTATACAGAGGCTCTTGCGCCGCACGGAAGGCCTGGTCCTGTGATGAACTGGTGTATTTAATAAAGTGGCTGTGGTATTTTATACTTGATTCTGACAGTAGACACTTCAATATCTTCCACTTTTTTAATTGTATGTAAAAAAAGAGGAAATTATGGAAATTAAGTGGGGCCTACTGATGAACTGCCTTTGAATCAGGGGTAGCAGTACATGTCTTGTTTATGATCATCTTGATGTAATTATTAAAAAAAATGCATAAATAAACACAGAATCGACTGAAAACAGGAAGACTGTGGAAAGAAAATACCACATACTATCGGTCTTGCATCTAGAAGAAGAATTTACAGGGGAAATGAGATGCTTGATACACTAACAACGTTGAAGATTACAATGACGGTGCGTGCACTGGTGATGAACAACATAACTATGTAACATCTTGAAATATCCCTTCCCCTAAAAACAAAGATAAATAAAAGATGCAGATAAAATGTGTTATAAAATCTAAACATAGAAACCTCTCATAAAATAAGCATTGTTATAATCATGCGAAGAATATTTGGTTGCTCAAGTGTCCTTGAAATTAAATAATGTATTTTGGCAATGTAATTTTGGCACTGGAATTGCACGCACCATCTTAATATGTCGCTTATTACAAGTCTCTTTTAAATCGAACACGCTTCCCTCCTTGGATCTTGCACATCAAATGAAATGCTAACTTCAGACTTTTAACCAGCATTTGAATTTTATTTCATTGTTCTTATTGTTTTTGTATCGTTAGTGTCTGTTGCAACAATTTGAAATTGGGTCTGGAAAAGGATATATTTTCGAAGTAAAGACCTAAAAGCTTGTCATAATGCCATCGTGAGGTCAGATCATCTTACAGTTTAGTTTCTACTTTCTATGAGCAAGCTGGATATCTGAATAACGTAAACCTCGAAGAAACATAATAGAGAAGTTTCATCCCATCACAAGTTTTCTTTTTTTTTCTGACACATACACACAAACAAATACTAGTAGTCTCTAGATTTCACATTTGTAAATGAAATCGGAAAGAAACTTTTACATTATCTCATATCGTTTATATCAAAGGGATGGTGGATATGAGGATTTGGGCTTTTAACTGTTTACCAAGAAACCAGTTATGAAATGGTACAGAGCATACCATTCTAAGAGAAATTCAAAGTTTATCAGATGAAAATCGGTTTGAATTGATGAGACATCCAAAAACAAAGCAAAACAAAGGGATCCGTAGTTATAGGTGGGTCCAACGTTTCATTACAATTGATCTGTTTTGGATATCACAGCCATTTCAAAACCAATTTTCATCAAATAAACGTCGAATCCCTATCTCTTGGAATTACATCCTCTTCCATATTATGCATGAGAGGTTTCTCATTATCTCACCAAAAATGCCAGAAACCTGAAGTTAGGTCTCAACCAAAACTATACGATCCCTTTAAACGATCAGTACACTGTCAGTGGTTGGGATTGTTTTTAGATATAAAAACAAACGAAAAAAAGAAGAAGCATCATTTGGCTATCATTTGTGTGCAAACTAATGGGGGGGGGGGGTGTGATGTGATGACGTCATCAACTCCTCCAATTTTCATAGTTATGCAATTCACTGTTCCGTGTAAACAGTATGTGGGACTTGAAATTATCAATTTAGTATCTTACTTCCTGATTGATTGGTTTGGTATGTGTATCTTAAAGTCAACTCTGAAATGTTAGAACCTAGTAAGCTTGAAGTTTACTCATGCCTTGAAAACAGCTGCATTCCAGCTGCATGATGCCGTAATGCGACTTGAGTTATCATTATTTTCATGTATGCACAGTATTGAATGGAAATAAACTGCATGACTATCTCACCGCCTCTTTGCATTTGTGTCTTGGGTCGATGTCGCTGTTTCGCAGAGATAATGTTGAAACGGTTACAATTTGTTATTCCGAAGGTTTGTTAATCCAGAAATGAAATACAAAGGTCCGTTATTCCGAAGGTTCATAAATCCAAAAACTAAAGAAAAGGTGCGTTATTCCGAAGTCTCGTTTACACGCAACTTCTTTTTATTTCCGGAATGACCTTTATTCTTCATTTTCGAATTAAGAATCATTCGGAATAACGCCACCAATGCTCAGATTAACGAACCCTATTTCATTTTGGGGTTAACGAACATCTAAGCATGTGGGAATTTTTGTGCTCGGAATAACGAACCTTCGGAATAACGACCATCACCTGTTGAAATGTTCACATATCCCTAACTTGTATATATTTTATATCTAATGCTAATGAAACTTTTTGCTGCTTGCTGATTTCACTCTAAGCATATTTAATATCAACTTGAACATATTGTGACATTTCACGCTATCTATTCTGCTAACTGCTGCAATTTTCTGTCAAACACTATCTGCTTGCTTCCGGTCCCTTTTGCAAACAGATAACATGTTTTCCTCCCCAAAAGTGCGTCGCAAATCCTCTATCGATTTTTCGTGTGATATATACTTCCGCTTTGATACAAACTTCCGTCGTGTAGCTTACCTGGTATTTCTTGTTTGGTAGTTTTTCTCCGGGGGAGCAAGTTTTTATCATCCTCTTTCATAGCACATCCCTAAACAAACGGGGGAAAAAAATAAGCAAAAACGCAAAACGAAACAAAAACAAGAACAAAGAGTCAGAAGCGGAACTTCGTGTTTTCTGACTTGTTTATTCTCTTGTTTGCCTGCTTTGAGATACTCTGTGGGAGGGTATTATCTATGGCCATATAAGGTTAAATGTTTATGCTAATGAGGGGCTAGGCTCCAGGGTCTTCTCATTATTATTCATCAGAGTGCCCAGAGGTTTCACAGGATGTTTAAATGATACTGCGCGTGCGCGTGACGTGCAATCAGCTACCTGTGATTCCGTCCAATGCTCAATCACTCCTACACAATGATGTACAGCCTAGGGCTAATTTCACGCGACTTTTCAAAATCCGGCCTGTATTTCGTCCTTTGTGTTTACTGGCCGAACCATAAAGAGACAAGCGCAGCATATAATAATCTCTTTAAATGGAGTGCAATCGTTTAGACCAAGAAAGGAGATCTCTCGAGCAAGAACCAACGAAAGGAAAACCTGTTTGTCACTGCTATACGCCCCATTTCTTCGTAGACTTCCGGTAAACAGTGGCATCGCTATCAAAATCCTGGTCTTTGGTTGTAAGGCAATAACCACCCCCATGACATTAAGTGGTCGTAATAGTCATCCAGAATAATGCTGTAGTACATGTATAGCCGAGAAGTATATAGTAAAATCTATTCGACGTTTGTCACAGAAGTCAGGATTACATTTTGAGAAATAACCTTCTTTTCCCACTCCTATATCCTCCTCATTCTCCTCCTCAGCCTAATACTATATTACTATACTGATATAAAGTCTACTGCCATTAATAATCTTAGTTTTGCATGACTTTGCATGTTACTGTTGTAACAATATCAACATTAATGATGATATATCAATGGTCATCATGTTTGTAATAACTAACAAAAATGAAATCAAAGATTGAGGTCAATGATGAAAATAAACACGATATCAACTGTTATGTATAATGACAGGACGATATTGAGGTAGGTGTGCATAAACTAACTCTTGCGATGTAATGGGATGTAGCATAAAGAGTGAAGCAAGAAAGCAGATTACAACTTAATATCATTTTGTTGGTAAAGATTAGTCTAACATTGTCCGGAATATTCATTCCAGTTATTGCCTTTAGAACACACATTCGGGCAAAGTTGTTCCGTGTAATAGACGATTCTATCATTCCATTCTTCGAAAAGCTATCGCACTATATAACCGCCAGGAAGGCCACTTTCTATTTCTAGCACAGTGTATATATGACGAGCTATTGATAACAACTGACAACTTCCCCGTCAATCGTATAATTCTTAACTTTTTTCGTGATCTATTGGATATCAACGATGGGCTGGTACTGTGGCCAGTTGATGTTTAAAGTTCTGATCTGTGGTATTTTCGCAATGAAAGGAAGAGACTAACTTTCAGTGAAAGACAGCAGCTGCAACCTATGTCTGACGAAACATTAAACATTTCTTTCTCTATTCAGATTTGTGGATATGTAAATCATATCTTGTAGCCGTATAGATTGTCGTTCTATACGGCAGAACAAACTTCTGCGGGTGCCAGTTTGTATGAACGGCGTCAGCTTTCATCCACGTCGGTGTAAATTCATACTGGGCACTGTTAAACAATTGACAACAGATCGGTCATCCGTAATTTATATCGGTAAAAATGAAAACAAAACCAAGACAATAAAAGCGTCCCACGTTGATGCACAATATATATCGCCCTGGACTGTGTACAGGTTAGATTTATTGTAACTTATTTTTTTTTTCTTTTGTTTTCCTGCCAGAGTATTGCTAAGATGTTTCCTTGGTCATGTTGGTGGCTTATGTCGCAAAGATGTTATCCTTTCTCGTACAGAATGTGATTGGCAAAGTGGGGGAAAAATGATATTTCATTTGTCTGCCTGTGTCAACAACTTTGTAATCGAACCTCATTACATGAACTTGTTTAGTCAGGGTTAAAGGGTCAAACGGAAGTAGGGCCTATGTCCACCTTGGAGGAGGGTAGCAGCCGGTAACATTTTGTACCAAATTAATTTGATATGATTGGTCACCGATGATACCTTATTTAGGAATACTATACGTGACAGTTGACTGAAAGAATGTATAGCTACCTGTATGAGGAATTGCCACAGCTCCAAACACCAAAAGCACAAGAGTATTAGGAAAATATCAATATGATATCTTTTTTCGATTTTTCTTGCCAATAGGTCTGCCATATCATTATTGTTATTATTATTATTATTATTATCATTATTATTATTATTATTATTATTATCATTATTATTATTACTATTATTATTATTAGTAGTAGTAGTAGTAGTAGAAGTAGTAGTAGTAGTAGTAGTAGTAGTAGTAGTAGAAGTAGTAGCAGTAGTAGTAGTAGTAGCAGTAGTAGAAGTAGTAGTAGTAGTACTACTACTACTACTACTTCTACTATTAGTACTATTTAATATATGTTTTAATATTCTAAGTCACTTTCCTTTAGACGTGCGTGGGTATAAACAAAGACGAATCAACTTATCGAGATTCACTATTCACCGGTGCAGCAACGCGGATATATGGATAGCTTGGTCGATAACATAACTGTTGATGTTCAGAATGAAATCTAGATATCCTAAGGGTAGATTCTCACGTATATTATTTCCTCTAAGCTCTTCAATACGTATAATTATCACTGAAAGTTGATACATGCGAACCTAAACAGTGCTATATGCCGAGTAGTAGTATGGTGAACCAGGTACTACAAGAATTGTGAACTAAATGTTGAATTCTTGCTGTATTCTTGTAATAGAGGACGGCTTGTATTTTCTTTCTTCAACACAAATGACAGTGTACTGAATACGCTAGTATTATTGCCAGGCTAATGCTGTTATTCTTTGGAAATAAACAATGATTCTATGCACCTTAAAATCGGTGTAGAAGTGAAGCCGATAAATAACGGATTTGTGGCATACACTTTTGCGCAATTAAGGATGTAAGTTAATATGGAAGAGGGGGGGGGGGGGGTGACTAAGCTTGACGTAGTACGTACGAAACAAGACTGATCTGCTCGAGGGATCGTCGCGATCAGCATTATCCGCGGCTGTGGTTATAATAATTACATCAGTCTTGATCTGAAACTAACGCCGATCAACGTCGACGTGGGCGTGGCAGTGTGTGTGAGTCGGGCCGCAAAATATCACACCGCCGCGAGTGAGTTTCGGTAACACACGAGCCAGCGAAAAGTACAACTGAAACAAAACGTCAAAGATCGTGTCTACTCAAACTAAAATGTTCTAGTACTATTCCTAACTAGTTATCACATTTCTTGTGTCATTCTCCGTCCTCACGCATAGCACCATTTTTCCCCTCTGGTTTTATTAATGTAATGATACAACAACAGAGTCGACATTATAAGGAGCACCGGTTACTGATGGAATGCCGTGTTAGAAGGTGATGAAATACATAAAAGGAGGAACACTAAAAGAAAAAGAAAATAGGAGGGGAGGGGTTAGAGTACACAAAATGATGCCAAAAGCCTTGAATTGTATATCTAAAGTAGGTTTATATCGACGTTTATGAGGGTTCAATGAGCTATAAGATTGATATACAGATGATTATAAACGTATGTACATAGATCATAAATAATGAGGAGAAAAAAAAACCAGAAATGTGTCACGCGTTTTCAGTCCATCATGCTTGCATGCAATTCTTTTGTAATTTGATATTTTGCACCTCGGGATGGAAGTGATACATCGAGTTATTGTTTACAGTCAACATTCGTCATTATATACAAGATTTCAATAACTCAGTCTTGAGCGTTCTCACCTTTTCCTCTCAGTCCCACGTCTTTCTTTCTTTTGGAGGGAGAAAATTAGGCCTTTTAGTTTTATGTACAAAGTAGCAATAATTTGAATCAAAATGTTGTCTGGTACTGACTCACAGGTTTAAGCATGTCCCTTAGATTTTCTGTCTCTTGTTTTTGAGTCCTTAAACTTTCTAAACATTACAATAATATTCCTTAAATTATGTAATTTCACTCGACAGAAAAAAAAAATGCCACCGAGTTAATAAACTGGTCTATCTCATATCTACACAATCTTCGATGATTTACATGCTGGGGCTTAGAAGTTATCCTAACAGAGTTATCTCTTCTGACTGTCTCGGATCAATCCAATCGAGGGGTTCGATAGCTAGAAAATCTGTGACGTGTCGTTCGCCATATATAGCCCCGTATGCGATCATGCCCAAATATGGAGAGCCTGCGGTGTAATCTTAGTCACATGGGGATAATTTGATTATCACTCTGCCATTCGGTGTGCATACATAGGAAAAAATAGGTTGAGGGTCCATTCACCCAGCTGAGTCCGGAGATGATAAGGTTAATGAAAGTTTCAGATGAATGTTGTCCATGCCTTCAATCAATATCCGCCATCTTTCTTCCTTAGTTCCTTGTTTGGTTTAAAGACATTTCAAAACAATATGATCAACTCTCAGGGTCAATAGATACGTGCCTTTAAATCCAGACTTTGAACTATAATGAGAGGGAATGAGAGAATAGCAGAGAGAAAGAAAGAAACCGAAGGTGCAGATATCGACTGACTTCCTCCATGAGTATGATTACACGCAACGAGAAATCAAAAGATAAGCACACCCACACACAGCACAAAAACAAACAAACAAATAAAAAAGATGCACGGATCCATTACGAAGTACAGTATTCATTAGCAAGCTCGCTTTAAAGTATCTAGTCACTATACATTTCTATTGTAATTGTACTTAGATTCAAATTTTGACAATAATAGACCGTCACTAAGGAATAGTCTGTTGGAAAGCCTTTCTGGATATCATAACATTCCATTTTGTTACATTTTAGGATTTTTATTTTTAGAGAAATTGAATATGAAAATGAATTGAATTGAATTGAAGTTCATTATATGAGTACGAATTTTAGATTGTATTTTCTTAAGTATAGATATTGTTTCTGTGTGAGTTTGTGTGTGTCTGGTTATATGTTTGTGTGGTTAAATGCATTTTCACATCTTTGAAACCGGTGGTGCATGGCTCTTTAATAACGCTTCTCAACAAATCACACACGCAATATACGAGCCAAATATGCGGTTGCTTCTGTCTTGAATTTCTGATAAAGTGATCGCACTTGTAAGTTCTCCTTTCAAAGCCATTTTTTTTAATACGAGGAACTAAACAGGCAAAACTTGTTGGTGTCGATGATCTACGGCAAACATTGGCCATTGAGTGCTCGATCTCACCGCTGCTTTGGATTAAGATCTTGGTTTGTGCGATCAAGTCCCAATCTTCTCAACATCACCACCAATGATCTTGATGTTGTCCACTCCACTTCATCAATCATACAATTCATCGCATTCAAAATCGCTATTGTGACGTTGAATCCGAATGTTAAAACATATTTGTTAACACTGCATGCCATCTGCATATTAGTTCACTATGACAGAAACTGCGTTTGAAGAAACATTAGTGCGAAACAGCATAGGCCTATGGTTGCATATTTTGTCAAGATATTTTTCACCATATTGCGATATATCTGTCTTTTTAACTATTTGGTCGATTCCATCACTTCCGTTGAGAGTGAATAGACCGTCTTACATTCAGCTTCAAGAAAAGGAATTAAAAAGAAAACATTACTTGAGAGATACGTACGTTGAGGTGAATTTCGGCACGAGTTATTTTAGCTCAATGAAAGGTCATCTTCAAATTAAAAAAATATATATTATATATATTCTAAGTGTAATCGCCAATGTTAACTGAGATCAATACTCAATTTCTCTCCACATTCTCCATGTGTGGCGGCTTCATGTGAACGCCGGTATTTTTGCCAGCCCCTTCCCTCCCTCCTCCCCC
The DNA here is from genome assembly GCF_040938485.1 of Diadema antillarum. Lineage (NCBI taxonomy): Eukaryota > Metazoa > Echinodermata > Echinoidea > Diadematoida > Diadematidae > Diadema > Diadema antillarum. Next base: position 2,501,539 of record NW_027270916.1, read on the forward strand.
TCCCCCCCCCCCTCCCCCCTCCTCTGCCGAGAAGAATCTGACGCATTAATTTGGTCCAGGGGGTTCTATTTCCGTTGTCTCAGAGACGCTAATGACAACAGAGAAAACATCAGCAACAAAACAGATGAGTAGTAAACAGTTTGCAAAAAGTTCTCTCTTTTTTTAGTTGCCAGCTAACCAGGAATGCTCTCTGTTACCATGGTTACACTCATAACCCGTCTGCCTAGAATGAAGAGGTCAGACATACTTACAACCTTAAAGGACTATTTTCACTTCATTTATTGCAGCTGACTTGAGCGTGGTGTAGAATGGCACATTATGAAAACTGATAGAGTTGAAGATCCTCACGGCACTGCTGTGCAATATGCATTCAAAGTAATCATTCTACATGGATTCATTCTGAGTGGAAAAAGGTGATAGATCGATCATGGATAGATAGGTATATAGAGATAGATAGATACAGATAGATAGAGAAAATTTAATAGCTAGGTAGATAGAATGACAGAGTGATACAGATGATACGATAGCTGGATGAACAAATAGAGACCACGGAAAAATTAATCATTGACCATACAGGTCGATATCACGATCGTAAAAACAGAGATGGTGAACTTCTCATGCATGAATACTGAGCGGATCCCGACAACTCTGCGTCCTGATTCTGTTGCTGATTTCAGGTGTAAACTGTCTGCTGCCATCTTGTGGTATTTTAAAGTAAATTTGGGAACTAAGCGGAGTTGACAAACTGACGTGGATATACCTGCATGTGGAAGGGGAGAAGTGTGTTTTAACCCACAAAAGCAAACCATTTTTTTTTTTAATAACAAGGTTGACAGTGCGAAAAAAATGTTCAGGAGGGGGTCTGTTAGGTGCACATTTGCAATTTCATAAGCAGAAATATTCGATTCTTGATATCATTATTTCGAGAAAAAAAAGCGTCTGAGTTTGCTGACATCTTGGAGGCTTTGTGAAAGACAGGGACAGTATTGACGTAGCATAGTTGAACACCACTTCATGTTCGAGTTCACCTATAGTTAAAACAAACAAAACAAATCCATCCAACAGAACATCCAACAGAACATCGTAGAGTTTGCATTAATTGAAATGGGTCGAGAGGTTAAAATGCGAGATTCTAAAGTGAAGCAGTGACATTGATCATAGTAAAAAAAAAAAAAAATCCAAATTAGATGAAGTGATGATGTCCGTGCTTCAAGCCTCCCCAATTAATCCAGCTGGGAATCTCTATTGATCATCTTTCTTTATCACGTGTAAACAATGAAATGAATAGTATGGAATCATCATGATTCAATATCCTAGGTTTCAGCAGCAATTACGCATATCAAAGCGATAGGGGGTGGTTAGTATTTTGAATTCATCGGCCGTCAAGTACATGGGTTTCCTTTCTTCCTACACAAAGCAATGAGAGTTTGTGACTCGACGCAATCTATTTTTAACGTGTCATTAATATGACATGTTTGAAGAGAACACTCGACACATTGAAATTTCGTTTTCGCATCTTAATATAACATTTTGACGAAGCGTCTATCAGTCTGTCAATACAAATTCACTTCATTTATCAACTTTACGCCAAAGTGAAACATTAGGAGCACTTGATATGTGTCGCATAAAAACCTGCAAACTTTAGGTGAAGAAGCGCAAATGAATCATCTATTTAATACTGTTAGTGCACGTGAGTTCAAAAGTAACATTATAAATTATATATATTCGTATACTAATTCACCATGAAATATCTTTCGATTTTCAATTTCAACTCAATTCATATCTGCGATTTTTTTTTCAAGAAGACAATGTGCAAACGATAATGCAACAATTGCATAGAGATTTTGGTAAAATAATGTTCTACGGAAAATCAAGTTTTACACACAAATTAGATGAATCATTGTAGATACAAAGTACAGCAGATTATCGTACATTATTATTTTCAATAGCATGTTCCATGTTGCTGTTGACAGCTCAGTTAAGAGATAGAAAGCCTCGGCCAAAATAACAAATAAAAAGTGAGAGAAAAAAAAAAGGACGATGGAAAAGAATGAACAGGGGAATGTAATGCCTGATGCGGAAGTAGGCCCACCAAAATTAAGTGAGGTTTAGAGGAGGCGGAGGGAGGGGCGGGGCTACCATTGCTTAAAAGTGGTATACTAATACAGTATCGATAATGTTGGGAAATGAATACTATAGACCACACGGATTCATGGTCAGTGAGAAGTAATGGCATGATAATATTGAAAGAAAGAGATCGAAAGAGATATAATATTATGAGGCGAAGATCAGATCAAGATCGAAAGAGAGAGAAAGTTGGAGGGAGCTAGGGGAGGGAGCTTATTCAAGGTTTATTCATCCCCGTTATTGCTGTTCTGCCGTTCAAATCGTATGTACTGACAAATCACAGCAAAATTTACCGAAATTCTCTTCCGCCTTGACAAGATGACATTTTGTTTAACCATCCACCCCTCTTTTTCTTTTATTTGTCCTCCGGTTTTTCATCTAAAACCTTCCACTCGTGGGTTAACGATCAATCTCACAAACCGTCAGTGACTTAGCACCAGTGGGATGAGTATAACATAGGTAGTTTGATTAAAGAAATGAAAGGCAAAATCTTCCAATATGCATGCCTTCACCGTTGGACTACATACCGGGGTCACACAGAATCTGTTTCCTTTCGCGAAGCGACACATAAGAGAAGGAAGTTCCTGGTAATCCGTACTTGGCTGGGGTATTACAATACACGATTAGACTACACTTCCTGGTTGCAAAGCTGACCAGCTATTTCCCCTCTTTTCACCGGCAACGGGGCCGAATGGAGATGCTAGCTTGTTTATCTCCACGTTATTTCCTTGACCCGCTTACATGGCATGTGAAGCCGAAGCACTGAGTGTACCTGCATATAAAATGCTTGTTTAATAAGACCGATAGCTTTGCACTTTTAGGGGTGAGGCTAATTTCATGTTGTTCAAGACTTCATCTTTGGAACAAACCTGAGGCATCTTTATGAGGTATTTTGGTAGCATGACTCTATTTTCAAGCAAGATAGCTGAGCACAGAATACTTGAGAGGTCAAGGCTTTTCGCCGAAGTCTGAAAGATTAATGGTTGCCTTTGATCTAAAAACGAATAAACAAAGAACAACCTATCATGTTCCCTTCTTCCATTCTTAAGTCGGCGAAATGAAAGGGAAAAAAGTTGGCGACATTCATGTGGCTTGCACTTTCCACTAGTTCAATCTTCTTTCCGAAGTTCATTGGACATATGAAAACGGGGGAGTCAATGTTGCTTTGCTGAACTTTGCATCAGCGCAGTGCATTGCAGCACTCTCGATTCACAAGCTTAGTAACAACGTAAAGCCTATACACCGTAAGTAGACCCTATAGATCCTTTCTTGATTCTGCTCTTATAATAAAAATGTAGAGTTGTATACAGGTACTTCCTTCATGGAAGTCACTTGGTTTACCCAAGCAAGCCCTATCATTGTTATTATAAGATATTGATTATTTTCTTATCACGTACGATCCCGAAAGAAATAGTTTTGGTTCAAGCCTGTAGGAATATATACTGTTCCACTTACACCCTGTCTGTTGATAGTCTGTTAATCTCATGGACAGATTATTCTTCTCTGATACGGTAGCATATTTTCAGATCAACGGCCGAAAGACTTTGTACCCACAGAAAATGACCTGTACTCAAAAACCTGTATGTACAATAAGATGCCACCTCTATACGAATAATTTAGTTGGAGTCGCATGGAAAACAGACAAGGAGCATCCGGGATATTTCGTGTAAAGAGGGAGGTCATGCTCACTTGTTGAGACGTGGCATTGGATAAAGACCACGCAATGAAATAAACTTGTTTTTGCTCCTCTCCGGAAACAGTTCCACTTTCTTTCTTACACTGCTTGATTTCTAGGAAGTGGTTAATGGGGTTGAGAGAGAGAGAGAGAAAGAGAGAGATGAAGAGAGAGAGGGAGAGTGCCTGGTTGCGGACATATCATAATTCGTTATGACCATCTGAAACTGGTTGAGACGAAACTTCCTTAGAAGCCACCATACGCGCCCCGCCTTCAGGTATTATTATGACTCTCTCTTTCATGAACTTCGAATTAGATGGTCAATATTTTGTGCTGTTAGTATGTGCTTCTGAAAACGTGCAATATTCATTCTCAAAATTCGATTCATCAAAACGCACACATTCATTAATCTTCATATAATGGTTGTTAAAGTTTAAAAATAAATGTTCTTTGCAGAAAGAGTCATTGTTTGTTTGTTTGTTATTGCCTTCTCAAGTCTGAACAAAATGTCGAAATAGCATACATTGTCGTGAGGAATTGAACAAACATAACTAATTTGACAAAGAAGCAAAACGAAGTATAATCTCAGGTGGTACCATGACATGCATTGTGTGATACCGCAGCATGGTCATTATGAAACATTTATGGTTGGGGAAATCATAAGAGGCAGTTGATTCAATAAGGAAGTAGGAAGCCAGCGTGTGCATGGCATGGCTTGACTGCAAATGAGCTGATGGCCTTATCCATGGGGAGTTTAGCTCAGGTTTGTTTCAGGTTCATCATTCCAAAGGTTCGGTAAGCTGAAATAAAACAAAAGTTCCTTACTCCGAAAATGAAAATTTCGTAATTCGAAAGGTTGCCGGCTTCCTGCTTCCTTGATGAATCAACTGCCTTTTATGATTTACACAACCAAAAATGTTTCATAATGATTATTGAAAGAAACATTTTAGAACATTTAAAGGTTCGATGGCACGCACCTTTACAATTTTCGGATTAAAGTTAGGCCTTAACGAACTTCATTTCATTTTTCTGATAAACTAACCTTCGGAATAACGAACGTAGTCACACACCTTGCCACATGTGAGCGTTCATAACACTTTCAGAATGAGATCTTTTAAAAAAGCACATTTTTCGTAGTCAGTGGCAAGGAATTCAAAAGCTTGGGACCAGAGGAGGCAAATAATCTCAAAGAAACAATTTGAAATACAATCCTTGTAATATCCTTCAGGAAACATATATATATATATGCTTATTTAAATCGACAATAAAATATTTTCTCATATTATAGGCGTCATGGGAAAATCTAAACCCTGCACCTTTTCGTAAACGGAATAATCTAACGGTAATGATATTTTCCGATAGTGTATGCATGATATGCCAAATATAGAAACGTACAATAAATATACCTAATAAAAATGCATGTATGTATTCGGACTTATGCATACAACCAGACATGCCAGATATTATACACACACTCGGATCCAGACACACACACAAATATATATATATATATATATATATACACACACACACCCACAAATATATATATATATATATATAAATTATATATATACATATCACAATATGTGTGTGTGTGTGTGTGTGTGTGTGTGTGTGTGTGTGTGTGTGTGTGTGTGTCGCTGTACAAGTCACCGTTCATGACCTTATTTACAGGTCGTGAAAATATATACAGGTATTCAGTCAAGGGCGCCGTCTAGACGAAAGTGAACTTTTGAGGACAGACTCAGAAATCATTCTCCCCGTGGCCTCGAGGCAAGTTTTGTGAGGTGGAGCAGTTGACATTTGGCATGTAAATAAAAAAAAAATAAAAACATAATAGATAGTAGTAATAGTAACAGTGTGTGTTGTCTGTGTAATTGTGTGTGTGTGTGTGTGTGTGTGTGTGTGTGTGTGTGTGTGTGTGTGTTATTGATGGTGGGTGTGTCGGAAGTGAGAAGCATTCATAGCCTTCGATGAAAGTTCTGAATTGTTTAAGAATATCTCAGTAAAGTTAGCTGGGGTGAAAGGGGCCTGTACGCTCGTATCGTATGATGGAAATAATCGGCACTCAATAGAGAAATTTGCATTCCTTCGAGGTCAATGACCAAAGATACCCGACTGGGTACGTCATTGTGACGTTGACTCACGACAATGAAATTCAGTCACGTGGTTTCGGGATCACCCCTTTCTTGCGCTATCTACGGCTTCACGAAGGAAGATGTACACCTACACCCACAGTCCACGACGCTGTAAAACAAATTCAAGCAAAGAAAGGGGGAAGGGATCGTACCTACAGTAGAGCGCTTTAAGTACAAATTTGGTCATATTATACAACTGGTTGTACATCACCAAACCATGATAAAAGCAAGACGCCCAAGAACTCCTTGAAATTAGAGCATACTTGTAACGTGGTCAGTTTGCGTGTGATTCTGTGTGTGAAATGTCACTATATTAACATGTTTTGAAAGACAAACATTTTTAAGATTTTGCAAGAGAGATCTGTCGAGATGGCAGATTGTATACGACAGTCGCTTTCCTGCACAGAGAAAGTCGACTACACCCAACTAATGAAGGAAAATAAAAACAACAACAACAACAACGACGACAACAACAACAGCAGCAGCAGCAACAAAAACAACAACAACAACAACAACAACAACAACGTCTTTTTATCCATTTATTTGAAACAGATTTGGATAGACACATCAGTCCAGTCACGAAAATGACGCATGTCAAACTCTTCGATTTTGATCAATTTTTCGGTTGCTGAAACATGATACGCCTTTCTCACATCCTCAAGTCCCCTGCAAACGGCACAAGAAGTGGTCGGATATGCAAGAGCTAAACCTCGAGGTTTCCTAACCTCGAGGTTAGGGCCTGCCGTCTGAACGTAACTAATGTCTGGGGTTCGTTTCATAAAGATTGATCGTAAGATTGATTTTACGATTAATGCAATTAAAAAAAAAAGTTTCGCTCCGTCTACTATACTCGATCTAAACCTGTGCTTTAAATAGAGCCTAAGTATCTTTATGAAACAGGCTTGGAGGTCAGCATTGATTGGTTTGTTTGATTTTGTTTATTGTTTGTATAGTTTCGTTAATTCATTATTCGCTCTCTTATATACATGTATTTTCTGAGGGTCCCATATCGTACAAGCTGAGAGGAGCGCCTTGCCCAGAAACGCCAGGAGTTACTCAAGAGCTACATCAGAGAGGATGACGATGCCCCTTCAAAGTAGATCTAAAAACATCATTTAAATCAGCAATGATAGTGGGAAAAAATACAAAAATGTATACAGTGTATATATCTTACGCCCGATTAATTGAGTTACGCTCAATGAATCGAGTATAATATTAATCGTAACTCTCTGTGAAATAACCCCCAGCTGGTGTGATTACATCCATGCAATAAATGCCAGTCCTGGGGCCTGTTTCATAAAACTTGTTGTCAGTGACAACTGCCACATTTCTATGACAAATTTGCTCTCGGCCAATCAGATGCAAGGATTTCAGTAGCTTGTCACATCTATGACAACTTGTCACTGATGACAAGTTTTATGAAACGGGCCGGCCCTGGTTTCTTCTCTTATCCGTTCCAAGTCCTGGTGGCATTTTTACCATTAGAACTCAACTCTTTATTTACTTTCAGGAGTATATAATATCATAATTGGGTATCTAGACTTGCATGCATTGCATTTGCTGTTTACATGTACTTCTCCTTGATGAGAGGGCTAAAATGGGACCTGAGGTGTGTTATTCTTCTTCAATTTCTTTCAACCCTGACGTTCTTTTTACATCTCTTGCCTTTGCATCTCGCTAGTAAGACCTTTCCTGCAAGAAAGGTCCTACACCCGAACCCCATCACTTTTTTCGTGCCAAAGACTTTAAAATTATTTCAAGGGAAGATTACAAGCAAAGCAAAGGCATATACTCATCCTCATCAACCATAATGGTATGTACAACCATTTTGTATACAAACCTATTCAAACTTTTTATAGGTGTGGTTGATGAGCGTGATTTCCTACGATACCAACTACATCTCATTTGGAGGATAATAGTAAGAACACGTTTTCTTTTAAACGTGCCAAATTTAGGGGGATTATCAAAAACTGCATCTGTTGTGGCAGACATAAGTCGGTCTAGCTTTGAAACAAGGAAGACACTGAATCTTTTTGGTATTTTACATATCCAGTATACTTTTCATATATCTTATTTTCAACACGTGTGTTACTCGTTTACTCGGTCTGCAAGCACCTTCTTGTTAACAACTTGACTGCGGTTTTATCAATACACATAGAACATCCGTCCAAATGCTTTCTTCTTGTTGCAAGATTTTGGTCACCCTTTATGTTCAACTGCTTCATGTATTTGAGCCCTCGAATACAAACCACATTTCTCTGGAAGAGAACGTACGTTTAATTCTTCCCATTCCTCTCGTCCCTCCTCTAATGCCCTTGAAACCCTCATGACGCAGTGGTTTATTTGGAAACTGGTCAGTCCCAACTGACCAGGATATACTCCACCCACCGACATAAATGCCCCTTTGTTTTAATTAAAAGCTACCGGCTAAACACTTGACCACCACATTCCATTGTGTTGAAAACCACCAGAGCAGAGCAGAGTGGTCATTCATAAAGTATCATGACCATATATGGTTTCAGAACTCGCCCTTTCCCCAATTTAGACTGTACCCCCAATAGATATTCATTACATGCCGTATATAGTTAGAATTAATCGTCCCTATTAGTTTATGTAAAGTAACCAAGATAATATTACGCTGTAATAGATTTCTTATGAATACCCCTGTCCACATGAGGGAGGGGGGAGTTTGGTCCAGGACTCTGATACCATGTACTTATACTAATAGTTTTTGTTCGGTCATTTAGTGGCTCTGCAAATCCTCTTGCCACTCGGCAGAGGGTAAATCCTCAGGCACTCGAGTTCCTATCAGGAGTATACTATAGGGAGCACCAAGTGAAATCGATATTATAGCATTCATCAACTGTACTTCTGCTGTGTATTTGCACATTCTTCCTTAAAATAATAAAAGGCTGATCTGGCCCCGTTGCATAAAGAGATGCAATGAAACATATGTCAGGAAACTAAAACGAAGTCCGGTATCAGCTAATCAGAAATGAGTATTAAAGACTTAGGCCTATGTTTGATTTTCTGAAATATGTTTGATCTCAATTTTTATGCAACAGGACCATGGACTTCACTCTTGTGAGTTCTCATCATTCCGATCGTTCTGTCTTCTGGAACATCTGCTGATTATTATACTAAATAGGTATAGGCCTACTTTCTACCTCCATATTATAACGTAACACTCTCCCAAAATAAGACCACGTTGTCATACCAACCGAAGAGTGTCACAACCTACTAAGGAGTGTTACACTGTGCTCGAGGAAGAAAAAAATATCATTTTGTCTTCTCCGCAACCTCTCTTTGAACTAGAACACCTCATCCAGACACCTTTTATGGAACGAATGATCTTATGACACCATACAATCAAAGTAATATTCCATATTGCGAACAGTTTTCCTCGGGTGACGTATGCCATAACCTCCTTTCTATTTCGAAATGTCGCTGGGATATCTTGCCGGGAGTTACTAATTCATCTGGTAGGAAAACGTTTGCTCCGCTTGAATGGTGTAATGCAAATGAATAAAGCAATGTACGTTTATCAATACGGTCGAATATTTATAAAGACTAGTACTCACTAGCTGTATAGGCTTGAGCTAAGACAAGTACGAGCTTACAGCAAGATGATAGCTATGCTCCTGTATAAGTGTTGACGTCCGACCGAAAGATACGTCGATTTCAACATTATTCCTCCTAGCTTTCACACTTGCACCTGAGAACCTATAGCGGCAACAGAAGTATTTGCAACTTTCCCGTTCTTTCAGAAATTGATTTGAGCGAGTAGCGAAATCCCGCTTCTCTGCTTGCCCCCTTTGACCATTAACTGTCTGTCACTCAGACTGGCGTGGCGACACAAACTTCTGTAACGAAAGAGCGGGACACGCCAAACAATTGATTTTGAGTTTGGCGGGCTAACGAATCCAACCATGCCGAACTCACAAGGCACACACTCGACACAGGTGATCGATCACCACGATTGATTTTGCATAGCCGATTTTGCTTTCGGAGAAAGAGAGGATCGATTCGAATTTTCTCGCCTGTCGTTAATCTCCAAGATGCTTACAACCAGAAGGTCTTCAGGGTACAGAATCGGTTGTGTGTCTTTCAGCGAAGAAATGACTTATAAGTGAATTGTACTGCGGCTGAGTACGAGAAACCGGATTTCTAATGGAGTATAAGGTCGGAATGTAATAGCGGGATCATATGAATGAAAGAAACAACAACAACTACCAAAGAACAAAAACCAGACGTGCAGCACAGTAACGGCTACAATATGCATTTAAAATGTCCTGAATGTGCAGCCAAAGGACAACAAGTAGCTAATAAGAAGAAGGATGGGGAAAATAGAGTCTTCTGACAGTTGTCTTCCGGAATATCTTCATGTGATGCATGCAAGAAAGTTCGAAGTTCAGACTACAACTAGTAGGCTTACTGGGCTGATTTCTTACTTGACGTACGTGTTATACACACGTTATAAGACGTATTATACTTACAAGGAAGCTAAACTTCTTATTATTTGATGTGGCTACACCAGACGATCCCAACTGAAAATGATAAAAGTAAACATCATCATTCTGATATAAGTTGATAGAAACCTGAAGTGTAATGTATTGTCAATGTAAATTTCTAGGCGTATGTTGTTTAATTCACAGATTTAAAATGTTTCAGTGTTCGGGCTGTGAACCTTCATGCCTTTGATAACCTCAACACTGAAAAATGTTTTATCAGCCAGTATTTATCACGGCTGTGGGTCTGGCGGTATAGGGTTGACTGATTCTTTCCTCAGTAATGAAAGCGTCTTCTATAAAGTATACAATGTATAATTTAAAAATGAACAGCATCCTTATCCATTGCCACTGTAATTACTTTTTGCTCCATAGAATCTCACAGGGTTTCGCATATCAAAGCGAATAAACTCATCATCCGAAATATTACAAATGAATAAACAGAGAATGAGTAAATTTTGATTCATGTATGAAATATGCAATACCTGCGCAAGCTAGAGAGAGAAGAAGAGCCACAAGCATATTGCATTCTTCAATTCATCGAACAGAGTTGAGTGTTCGTCAATATTTGACTATAGCATGGGCGGTAATGACTCATTATGTTATGTACGTTGGCGTTGTGATTGTGCTCGTGTGCAGGACCGGGTTAGAATTAACCTTGAAAAATTCCAATTAATGGAATAATGAAAATTGCTATTGACAAAATGATGTGGCGTGGAAGCAGGCTATCTAACATCTTTTTTTTTTTTTCGTCTTCAACCGCCACATTTCGAAAGGTAAATAGCAAATTTGCTGGGCAATGTTAGGCAAACATTTACATTGTGACAGGATTTATTTCTAATGAAGACGTATGCAAATGAAGTCTTTCATCCGTACAGTTTTCAGACGGATGCTCTATTATTCGCCACACAGCGGAGTTAATATTTATTCAAAATAACGAATAAATGTGTAATATTCTATCATCATATACTAGTATACTGTTTGGTGGTTAATGAGGCTGTATGATAGTTGTTAATCTTACAATCATCGTCTAAGATGCATGGCCGCGGGGGGGGGGGGAGGGAGGGGAGGGGAGGGGGTGTCAGTGCTCGTGGGGGGTTAAAGAGCCAAATGAGAGGGGAGCTGCAGCCCACCCCTCCCCCTCCCTTTCCGCGGTCCCGGTTGATGCGGGCCTATATCTCTGCTTACTATGCCTGATAGTAAATATTGTTTCATTTTGCCTCTTTAATATGGCTGAGATTTAAAAGCATGATGTATGATATGCAACATAAGATTGATGCCAAGAATTGATAAGTTAGTCATCGATCACAACCAGCCATAAATTCTCTCGGAGAGGTATATAGCATGCCACATACTTATGGCATCCACGTGATTGCCAGAATATGATTTACTTGGCTTTTGTCATAAGAGGCATATTCATATTGTTAGAACTCAGAAGCACAATCACATGAGTGTGCATGCAGACACAAAACATATTTCTTTCTCTCTCTGTCTGTCTCTATGTCTGTCTGTCTGTCTGTCTTTCTCAATATGCTATATCTGTTGTGTTTTACACAAAAAATGAAGTAGTACCAGGTTTTGCTAGAAAATGCCTATAGAATTAATTGAAAATGTTTATCGTAGCTTACTTCAACCCCATGACATCCTTATCATACGTTGGTAGGTAATATAAAGTGAGTTCGACGTTGCGTGGCGATATGATTTTGTGTTCAATATTTACCCTGAAAGATAATTTTGTACTTGCTCATACAAGAACAAAGTTGGATGTGGGCAGTAACTCTTTGCCATCCGAAGAAAACATGATTACACTAACTTATCATCATCCTCTGGTTTCTGAGCGAACATATCCTCCCAAAGTATTTTTTCCGCACAGTTGTTTTTTTTTTTTCATTAAGTCCTCTTAATTCTGACCTTCAGGGATTTCTCAGAATCTTTGCTCTTGAAGTTTGTTTGTTAGCTTGTTTTCCAAATTACTTTCGCGGGTTTCACGGCCTTTGCCTGTGCATGTGCGGGTATTGAAAACTGTGGGTAAAAATCATCCAGACGCTCCGATGTCGAGGCGCAGACACACTGCACTTAATTGCACACTATCGCACCTTTATTATGGCGAGGCTGAAATTCCGCCCATTTAAACGCAGAGTATTTTATGGGCTGTTTTACTTAGTGGCCTGATTAGCAAAATTTGTTTCTACGCTTTATTTGCGCCTACGCTGTTTACGCGATTGGAATTACCTTTCCAACCCGTCTCTGCATTCCATTTTATCCCGGAAGCAGAGTAGAGCTACTATTACTTTACATACACTTAACGAACAAACAAACATCTGAGATGACTATACGAGAATATGACACTCAATAAAAGCACGCAGAGTAATATACTGCCCATACATGTCACCATTCAAAGATGTAGGTGTAGACGCACAGACTCCAGTGCCTTCCTTTATCAGATATCCCCTACTTAAGTTATTGAAGGCATGTATACTTAAGTGCATGATAAACGCTGAGACAATAAAATAATACGATTTCTTTTAGTTTATTATAATATACATGACATGACACCTAAATCAGATATCAGAATGAATTCGTTTTTAATCATAAGGGTAAACGCATATCGACGAAGTCGAAATGACACGATACTCGTTCCATCGCCAGATCGCACCCATCCAAAAAAAAAACCAAATCAGATCACTCGCAGGAATTTCGGAAAAGGGGAAGTAGAGGGCAAGTATAGTGATTGAACGATTTCATTATATATATATATTTTTTTTCTGCTCGTATATAATTCTTCCCAAAGTGATCTATCGAAGCATGAAGAGCATAATGTCTTCCCACCTTCCCATAGTGCCAAGGCTATAACAATCACTGAATCACCCTGAAGCTGAAAAGACCTAATTCGACACGCCAACACAGGGGTTGATTATTATGGTAATGACTCCCTCCCTATTGCCCCACCCTGCCCCATTTTCTCCCTCGAGCTGACAATAAATGTCAATAAATGCCTTTCGAAGTCGCATCAAAGACACCATCGTGTTTGGGGTCTCTTTCATCGATATATTGTATGTAGAAGAATCCCCCATAAACCAAGTATGTGAATGCCGAGTGAATGCAGCAATGCAGTGGAAGTCTATAAGGAACATCGGACAATGAGGCCGCTCATGAGATAATATAATTTTTATGCTTGGTGCCGCCGTCGTTGTATGAAAGGATATAATGGCAGTTTGTGATGTCAAAGTAGAACAACAGCTTAAAGAAAAGTTTAAAAGGAAATATTTCACTCATGAGCATGACTTGTTACCGTTGCATCATGTTAAAAGGATAGTATTATTCTGATTGAGATGGGGATTCAGGTTTTTAACTTTTCTGCGAGATAATTTAGAATATGAAAGAGCATATTGTAAGAGGAATTAAGAGTTTATTAGATGAAAATCGGGTTTGAAAAGGCTGAGATATCAGAAAACAAAGTATAAAACAATGTGGTCCAAATAAAAGGTGGGACCCACCTTTTGTTAGGCCCACTTTGTAGTTGGATATCTCAGCCATGTCAAAACTAAATTTCATCAATATTAAACTGTTAATTTCTCTTGTTGTACGCTCTTTTATATTTCCTATAAGTGGCTTCTAAATTATCTTGCAAGAACGTGAATCACCGTCTCAACCAGAACTATACCATCCCTTTAAGGAAAATATTATTCCATTTGCCTTTCGAAAAAGGGTATAAGTCAAGTTCATTTTGCTAGAAACATGAAAATAACAAAATATCTCCTTTGTATTTTCTTCTTACCGTTGTCCTATAAGATTGATAGGCCAACTATGACAACACACATTGTATAGTAGTCTCCTTACCCAGTGATAATAACACACACACACACACACACACACACACACACACACATATATATATATATATATATATATATATATATGTATATATATATATATATATATTATATATATATATATATATATATATATATATATATACTTCCTAGATGGCGACCCTTCAGTCCGTCGATCTAAAGACAGCAAGAGAATATTCTCTCCGTTCTGATTGGTTGGTCGCTGCCGAAGTCAAAAACAAACCAATGATGATAACGATGATAATTGCACCTGCATAAACATTTAAAATAATAGGCCTATACATGTACTAGTAATGATAAAAATGATATAGTGACAGGACTACTAGTGAAAGTAACAACATTGATCATAGCAATATTGGATATGATAATAAGCAGTCAATACCATCAATACGATCTACTAGTAACCAAATAGCTACTACAGTAGCTCTTTGATCTAACCAATCGTCTGGTGGCGTTCAGTGTTCAAACAGACTGACGGCGTCATTTAAATAAACAAGAATATAACAACATCAACGAACGAGCCTTAACCCACCAAGCATGAACAAAGCGACAACCTGTCGGGACAAGGCTATAACCCCTGAGTGACAATGGCGAGCCTTTCAACTTTCGTCTCAATCCGCTGACCAGTCCAGATGGGCTTTTTATTTTTGTTGCTAAATACTAGTAGACAGGGTTTACTGTGTATATTAGGATCTGACCAATATTCTTCGCTACTGCATGTGTGGACGTGTGTTGGTGTACGACTCAAGCTGAATAATGATAATAATCGTTTAATGTCAGTAGGCCTGTGCTGTATGAAAATAAATTCGGAAAGATAGTTGTGGATATTCAATCTTATCTGTAAAGATGAACGGAAATGAAGACTGTACATTCTACTTATAGTTTTTTCTTTTTCAATCGGCGTTTCTTTTCCCGTGAATGTTTATTTGAAACAATCGGGCCATGGTCATGATATGGTGTTTTTCTAAAACTGCCCCACCCACGTGGCATATTCAAATTGATACTCCGAAATATTTGCACCTTTCGTCACTCGCGCCATCACGTATGACTCAGTATCCCTCATCGAAGCTCACACGATACTGCACACACTAACAAACTCACACACACACACACACACACACACACACACACACACACACACACACACACATGACAGACACACATAGACACGGACGCAGACACACGCACAGACACAAAGAGCTGGTCTCCGAATGGTGGCGCACAGAATAATGACCTCTCTATCACACAAGTGTCCACTGTGAGGTCGAAGAATAATACTGGTTTAATAGTACGGCTGCGGTACAAAGAATAGACCCACCAGGCATTATCATTTTGCTCTATATGCCCCGCTGGACCCGTTAGTGTCTTGAAACATTATGAAGAACATAATACAAAACTTGTATATACTGGACAATCCGCCGGGCAATAATGCGTGACGTTACAGCAGCTAGTGAGGAGATTTGAGGTAATTTGAGGGCATGCAGAACGTTTTTGCATTGTTACTTTGTTGCATGACCCCTATTAAACAATAACAATGTACAAACCACCGAAGGGGCTACGCTGGCTAAAGAATACTGAATAAATGAAAGAATAGATAAATATATAAATTACAAAAGCCTAGTAAATGAATAGATAAATGAATAAATAATTCTGAACATCGGTATCTGTCTCTTATCTTCGCACAATGACTTCAGTTTTCTATCATTTACACAATGCAACTACGTGTACGTTTTCTCAGTTATGCATAATATTGATGCGATTCTGATGTTGATTTGAAACGATCTACCCAGTTAAAATAAATATCAAGCATTTGATCAAGACCCCGCTGGGTTTCATTTTTTGAAATGTTTTTGTTGCTGTTGTTGCAGTGACAATATTCTCCGTTTTCAAAAACATGCAGAAACCAGCAATAAACATGAAAGACCGAGCTTTTTTTTTTCTTCATATGATCAGGTCTTTTTATCTTTAACAACGACTATTCTTTATTTCTTTTGTTGTTGATCAAAAAATTGATCAAGCGAATAAAGATAAAAATATTTCCCTGATTATACATCGAAATCTTACATGATTAGGTAGATTTCTTCTTATATTAATTCCACTAGGCAGATATGTGGAACATTGACATTCAAGAAACAGAAACCAGGGTTTCTGTCGGATCACAAATTTTGAGAATATTGACCATCTTAGACGCAACTGAATTTGGTGGTTATTTTCAACATAATAATCTTTAAATGAACACACACACACACACAAACACATGTTCGCTTCTTATACATCCGCCTCTTTCTCTTCATTTACTTCATGTCAGCTCCGAATTTGATATTTCTTTTCTGTTTTTTTTTTAAATTTGGTTTCTCCGTAGTGTCTTTTGGTTTCATGCAGAGTTAATTGTCGACTGGTTGATGAAAACAACACGATGTGGTTGAACCAATGAGCTTGTTTGGACATGGAGAGTACAGACTTCAGCTCAAGCTCCTTGATCTGAATTTGAACATACAGCTGGTTGCTTTTACTGCAGGGACTTCCCCGAAGTTGCAATTTTCCCCTAACCGGTAGCCGACAGAGGCTCCTTTTTACAACAGCCAGTTCCTTCAATTTTTTCTCATCATGCAGTGAGCACAGTACACGTTGAGTGATAGCGTGCCACTGAAGGATGATAATGAATGTCGTATGCCATTGTTTTCTTGCTTTATTGAGCTGTCATTCTGGTGAAAACAAACCTCCAAAGTTCACAACATTCCCCAAAGCTCAGAACAATGTGTCCTTGCTACTCATCACTACAACCGTTCTTTTATTTTTTCTTTCACTCTTTTTTCCTGCAGAATACGGGGAAACTACCCTTTCTTGAAAACATAAAATTTGCATGCTTTAGGATGATTAGACAGTGACGTCATACATTTCACCACTCCTTCCTCTTTTCTTATTTGTCTGTTTCACTAAGCTCGATAATAAAATAATGCCCTGTAGGACAGCTCGTCACGCCATATTAGGGCGAACAAACCTTCCCTTCTCTTCGTAGAACCGCGGCACAAGGAAAAACACATCTTTGATATTTGCATGCATGCATATTCACACAGCGACAACCTCCCGGTGTCAATTTCATCGGACAGGGCCGGCGGCCTGATGAATATTCAAGCTCAAATTCAGGGATCGCAGCGGAAATGTGATGAGCTGCCAGGGATGAAGGTTGTTTGTTCCGATTACCCCGGTCAGCCATGTGTGAGCGTACCTCGAGGAAATGTACGAGGGAAAAACAAGTGGTCGCAAGCTGCTTGAGTTAGGAACGGGCTTTCTGTGCACTGTAGCTTGGTAATGTGCAGCCTTTTCAAATACATGCCTTGCATCTATACCTTACCGGCGTCTCTCCATAGAGAAATGTCCTCATCCAAATTTTGCACTTTAATTTCGTTTTCTTCGGTTATAGCTCGCACAAGCGTCACATATTTCTTGCTATTTGTCTAGGAGTTACATATAGTGCTATTTAATGATGTCCATTGTCTGTCTTCAATGGAGTCTTGTGCAAAATTCATAGTAATTAGTATGCCTACTGTAGATAGGGATTTCAAAGGTACCAGTCATGGACATACAACCCTTTTCAAAACGGGACTTCATTGGGTGGGGTAGTTTTACATGAATATATAAAATGTCCATGTTAACAGTGTATTTTGAGTGGGTATTTTCCATAGGTCATCGAAGCAGTAGGACAAATTGCGCGGATGCATATTAGCAACGAGGAAGCTTGTCTGCTTTATCTTGAATCATAAGAGGAAAGGAAGCCTGCTTCTTGGACGAGGTCACGGCTCCGGCTGATGCAGATAATGATTATGTATTGAAATGTAATATACGGTTCTCACATGTCCAAATCAAATTTTAAAGAATAATGTAAGGGTGGGTCCAGTAGATTGCATTAGCACAACGGGGCACGAGACGGCATGCTGATCGCGTTTCCTGCACTACGAGCGGCGTGGCTTCTCGCTCACTACAGTCGCTAATGCAACTTCCGCGTGTCTGGCATATGGTATAGCACGGCAAGCAGAGCTCGACCCTCAGTATGGTATGGGGTGGGCGTGTGGTGAAAGAATTACATGTGAAGTAGCTCTTTGAGATGAAACGTTTTATATTATAGACCAGGGATCCCAGGAGGTGTCGAAGAGCCACCTTCTTGCTTTTTCAAGATGCCTGCTACCGACAGGTCTGGGCTAAAATAAATTGTGGTATTGACAAATAGTAAAATTAGAAGCCCTACATAATTTTTGTACTAATAATAGCATTGTGCAATGTATACTGTCCCTATGCTGGGTGCTGTGTTCCGGTACTCTGTTCATATGTAAGTAGGCGAAAAAAAAAAAGAAGAAGAAAGATACTGTATGTAGAAGTGAAAGCTATGCAATAGGGGAAATAGCCAGATGAAAGATATTTACATTGTGTAAAGTATCAAGGAAATGAATCGCGGTCTATAGAAGCAATATCTTTACCTGGTTTTGGTTTTCATCCATACGGGTTTACTTATTTTGATGTTCCTTTTTGTATACATCCTTATCAATATCTCGGTATGGGGATTTTTGCAATGATATCTATCTGCATGGTATGTAATACAATGAGGGCAAATCAAATTGATTTTCAAATGTCATTTAATTCAAGATCATGTCGCCTCTTGTGAATGTATTGGGAATCAAACACAACTTTGAAATTTTCACTCCTATTTGGGTATGGGAAAAAGTTGTCAAATCTTTTCACAAAACAGCAAAAAATAGCAATTCTGGATAAATGTACATAAAATACAAACTAAAGCGAGCTGAAACTGACTATGCTATATCTTTTCAAAGCCCCGCCCCTTGACCCACGTGACCTCTGCGAAAATCTCTGAAGTTTCTTGTTGTAATACAAATAATGAGCTAAACCATTAGTGTTAGCACAGTTTACACAGCACTAATAATTTGTGAGTAGGAGGGGATTACAATTGCTATAAAGAAAATATACCACAAACATAACACATTCAATGATTCATGGCATTTGTCCTGCATGTAATCCAATGCATGCAATGGTTGATGGGTGTGGCACATCATTGTAAATCATGGATAAGACAACACTTTCAGATGCCTCAAGAACATAACGACCCGCTATATTCATTAGGCTCTGGTATCTATATTATCACTAACTGCATTATACCCTTGACGGGTATAAAAGAACGACAGGTATATATTTCGCATGTATACACATTGAATACACCAAAATGAATGTAAACAAGAGCAGAACTGCTGCCGTGTATAGGTCCCATAGGCTATCATTATTATGTTCGAACGCCTCAGAGAATTGTTGATGTCAAATTCCAGTAAGAGTTCATAGTAAATTAATTTCAGGGATATCTTATTCCATTGCATATGATATATATATATATATATATATATATATATATATATATATATATGTGTGTGTGTGATATATATAATATATATAATGTATATATATAAACATATATATATATACATATATATATACATATATATATATATATATATATATATATATATGTGTGTGTGTGTGTGTGTGTGTGTTTTAAAGCCCAAGATCGATTCTTCGACGATAATCGCTACGTATAGGACTATATTGGCTTCTGACCCCTATGTTACGAGTGCACATGTGTTATTATAGTGAATACGGCATGATTGCATAGTCTGGGTTCAAAGCTCAGTTCGATATCTAATCACTGGGGTCATTTAACTGGGGCTCCCGTGTTTACATTTTATTGCCACGTACACTTATATAGGTCCTACTAAAAACTGATCCCCCCCCCCCCCATCAAGAAAAAAAAATGATTAATTTGAACTTGATGCAATCGTTTTGTGCAGAGGCCTATATCGTGGGGAGCATAGAGCTTTAAGATTAAAGATCCTTTTACCTTTGGGAGCAGTGATTGAAAGAATGTTCAAGATATCACATTTTATGCATATGTGTATATAGGTCTGTTGTGTCACAAAACATCCTACCATATAAAATTTTTGCAATAAAGCCTAAAATATAAGGAGATATCAGTATTTTTCTCACTAAACTATAACTGTAGACGGTTTTAGTCTGGAAACACTTTTATTATAACTATCGTTCACATTTTGTGTATTTAATAATACTTATCATCGGGTTATGCGGATGTAAATTTTTACAGTGGTTGTTGCTAGTCATAACTCACATTTTAGATTTATTGTATAAAACAACAAATGCTGGGTTTTTGTTTCTTCTGCAAATGGTAACTTATGGGAATTCCATGCTAACTTAAAGTTAGTCTGAAAAGAAAGAGTAGTATACTAATGACAAGCAAAACTGTGAAAATTTGGTCAAAATAGGACTAAAAGTAAGGAAGCTAGTATATGACGAACAAATTTCATAGATTTGCTTTTTTTTCAGTCCTTGAACAGTTAACTGTTGATACGAATAATTATGTGAATGAGTGAGCCGATATGATGTCATCGACACCTCACAATTTTCCATTGATAGTGTGCAAGAAATTAAGAAAATTCAATTTTCTGTTATAAAAATGTAGAAGATAATGTTATTCCTGCTTGAATAACTTCAAAATAATGATTATAGTCAGGTATAGGCCTATCAGGAATTGAGACTATAGGGCATATAGCTGCGTTTAAATGAAAAATAGGAAATTTCGAATTTCTATATATTATATATGCCACCAGGGTCTACAAGCTAAATGGGAATATTAGGCGATTATCATCACTTCTCTCACCTGCATATTCATAATAACAGTTCAAGAACTCTTTCAGGCAAAATAGTACAACTTCAAAATTCCATATCTTCCTTATTTGTTATCTGAGTAGTAAAAATGTTCATTGTTTGTGCAAAAAAAAATTGTACTCCTTCTTTTCAGACTAACTCGTGGCCTTGATTATACAAAGAATGCATGGATTATTAGGGTTAAACCGACGTAATTATGAATGGCTCTTTATGAAATGGAAAGAGAAATTTGGAAAGATTTAACTAAGACACTATAGAAATACAGACGGGGGGGGGGGGGAGTTATGATTGATATTTTTGCTATTATTTGAGTTTGACCGTGATTATGATTGTGCTCATGACAGGAACATAACTATTGTTAAAACGTTTATTCTGTTTCTGTTAATATGTAATTTATCAGGTTTTCTTCCGTGTATGTTAAAGCACTATGAACAAGCCAAAGAGTACGTAACCAGTAGGCCTACATTATCCATCCCTTCACACAATGAATCAGCTTTCTTAAGATACTACATATTTATTAACCGTCTGCAAATATAAGTAAGTGGACAACATTTTCAGTTTCACTTTCTTGCAAGTTCAAAAACATGGTGGGCTTGATGTAGATGTCGTGAATAGACATCGGTACAGCAACTGTTTGATAGCACACACACACACACACACACACAACCAACAACACACAAACCTCAAACAAGCCAAAAAGGAATCATAAGAATTCTATTTCAACATCACAGAAGATTTTTCATTTGTATACTCCGAAATAGAACAATAACTTGGGGAAGATGGCATGAAACCTCGCGTGTACCCTTTCTCCTACAGTATTTGAACGACGGTACCTGCAGAAAAACGTATGTAACAAAATTCGGATTTTGCAGACTAATTGAAAGGTCTATTGAGTGTACTCTAATTGTAATATTATTACAGTTTCATAGCTGTTTGAATGATTTTGATATGCGGAGATGACTTCTGCCTTTAAAATCAGCTGGCAGGCCAAAGTATAATGAGCCGAACTTCCTTCTTTACTGTGCAAACACTCCACATTACGAGGCTCGTACGAGCACACACACCCACGCTTCGAAGGCAGGGCGACCTTTAAATCAGCCACTTGTGTGAATCCAGGCGAGCGCACGCCCCTTCGCACAAATAGTCCAATGTCGACGGGCTTTCTGAGACGATCCCTGCTAAGAATATTTATGAATTCACCGAGGCGTACGATGCGTCCAAATTTCTCCTTATATGGTCAAATATGCTTCGCGTAGCCCGGTGACCATTATAATAACTGCGGAGTGAACCTCCGAATTGCCATCATTTCAACCTCAGACGAGCCAGCATACAGGTGGTGTACTTCTTCTCTCTCTCTTTCGGTAAGTCTTAGAAAAATTTCCTCAGCTTCTGCCTTCATACTGCAGAATTTGTGGAGCACCGGCAAATATTAGCAGTGGTTGTGCCATATATGGATACGTAGGGCATGTACCACCTTGCCGATTCGTAACACGTGGTTTCGCTGATATTTGTTCTGCAAGTGGAATATTGTGTAAACTGTATGCGTGATAAGTCTCTGTGTAGTTTGATGTGTTTAAATTTGTAGAGAACAAAGTTCACTTAGTAGAAGCATAGAGATGTTTGATGATGCTTGATGCGAATTTATTGTTGGAAGTATTCTTTTGAAATGTTTTGAGTGTGTGCCGAGCCAGTTTTGATTTTTGTGCATGATCCCGGGCCGCCCGGATCACTTCGCCACGCCCACCCGTTACTGTGTTCTGTGCTTGCTTGAAGCCAACTCGCTCGCCGTCGGGTGCTATTGAACTCGCACCCATGCGTTGAGCCAATTGACTTGATAAATTGATGGGATGAGTCGTTCCGAAAGTCTTGTACAGCATTCTTGATATTGGGATGCATGAGGCATTATTAAAACTTTTGTAGATTTAATGTAGATAACGGGCAGATGATTGAATAATTGGTCATTTTGGACAAAGAGGGTGTGTCCGGCACTTGATTTCGTGCAGTTTTTAGGGATTGCTGTCTCAGCATTAGCCGCAACTCGGAGTTCCCGGCGACAAATTTGAAAATGGCTACATGTACCTCGGTTTTTGTGGATGATAAATTATGTTGTGAATTTTGTGATAAAGATTGCCCAACAGCCACTAATCATATCCCTTCTACGAGTCTTGGCAGACTTTCGATGACATTGATCTTGCTCGTTCGGGTTTCAGCAACTAAATTTCCGACCCCTGGGTTAAATAGTCGAAAGACGGGAAGAGTGGGTCGAAGAAAATAATGCCGTTGCTGTAGTGTAGAAGATGCATAGGGAATCGACGGCAGGTGGTTAGTCATTGTGTGAATCAGATATGGGAGTCAGCTGTGTGGGCGGACGCAAATTTGATCGTTGCTGATTGGATATTCAAATAACGCTGTCGTGTCGCGCTGTGATGCTATGGGGCTGCCATTGGCAGATTGCAGGCGGGCAGCTGGATTTGCATGTATAATTGGAGAGGTAACGGATCCATTCACAAATCCCATGCGCGGCTGCGCAGTGGACCAGGGGCGTGGCAGTGTTGGCCAGGTTTCATGTATTCAGTACGCAGGCGCAAGGGGAGGTTAGCGGGAAGTGGGTGCGGCTGAACCACGTGCTGGCTTCGTGCCTTTTCCTCGTTCCTCAACTGGTATAGCTACGAGTAGTTCAACAGTACTGCAAAGATGATCTAGACTTTCGTTTACTAAATGTGACTTAACCATTTTTTCCTCCCATAAGCGTATTTCTTCCGGTCTTTTAAAATGATATGAGAAATGAGACCAAAAAAATTATCATTAATTTTACTCGGACATGTATTTTAACGCGTGTATGTGTTTATGCTTTATGCTGAAGTGGGTGTTCGTGTAATATATTTTTGGTGCGAGATGTTCTATCATGAACTTGAAGCAGCATATTATAATCTACTCCCCCCCCCCCCCCCCCCCCCCCCCATAAGTTCAATATTGGTGACGTCAACTAGTTAGGCGTTGACTGCCTACCTCGAAATTTTGTCCATCTATTTATCGGGTGGTTGACCTGACCCCTTGCGATATTTTGTAGGTCTTTATTCAGTTGCGGGGAAACTTCCAGTATTTAACCTTGTGCTTTCTTTGTCCATTGCAGAGACACTAAAACAAATCAATCATCATGTGTGACGACGATGTTGCCGCCCTTGTTGTTGACAACGGATCCGGTATGGTGAAGGCCGGATTCGCCGGAGACGATGCCCCAAGGGCTGTCTTCCCATCCATCGTCGGCAGGCCCCGCCATCAGGGTGTCATGGTCGGCATGGGACAGAAGGACAGCTACGTCGGAGACGAGGCCCAGAGCAAGAGGGGTATCCTGACCCTCAAGTACCCCATCGAGCACGGTATCGTCACCAACTGGGACGACATGGAGAAGATCTGGCATCACACCTTCTACAACGAGCTCCGTGTCGCCCCCGAGGAGCACCCCGTCCTCCTCACCGAGGCTCCCCTCAACCCCAAGGCCAACAGGGAAAAGATGACCCAGGTGAGCATAGCTTGACTTTTATATTTAACAGGAGATATGGTTTTAAATGATTACTTGACCATTCCATTCATGTTTTTTGATAAGATATGAAAGAAAATATTAGAAATGTTCTTTCTTTGCCGCCAAGTATAAAGTAAGAATTGAAAATCTTGACTTGTAATTCAACTGTATAATACATTGTTTTGCGATGCTGTGATACGACTTGTGTAATATTTCATTTATTTACATTGTTCTCTTCAGATCATGTTCGAGACCTTCAACTCACCCGCCATGTACGTAGCCATCCAGGCTGTGCTGTCCCTGTACGCCTCCGGACGTACCACTGGTATCGTGTTCGACTCTGGTGATGGTGTCTCCCACACCGTGCCCATCTACGAGGGTTACGCCCTTCCCCACGCCATCCTCCGTCTGGACTTGGCTGGTCGTGATCTCACCGACTACCTGATGAAGATCCTCACCGAGCGTGGCTACTCCTTCACCACCACCGGTAAGCACCTTATAGCTACAAAGCACTTCAGCATTTTCCATAATCTTTTGATAATTTTCCATGGAAGTTTCCAAGCTGACCCGACTACCAATACAATGAACGCTACCATATTAAAATACTGATCCTTTGGTTCATGGAATTTGGCAAGAAGATAAACAATTTCAATTCCGAAATTTGTACTTTACAGGTAGGTCAGAATCTCGTCTACCCATTACTTGTACTGTATATGATATGTGAGTGACAATTTTTTTAAAACTTGTTTCTCTTTATCTACAGCCGAGCGTGAAATCGTCCGTGACATCAAGGAGAAGCTCTGCTACGTCGCTCTCGACTTCGAGCAGGAGATGAGCACTGCTGCTTCCTCCTCCTCCCTTGAGAAGAGCTACGAGCTTCCCGACGGTCAGGTCATCACCATCGGCAACGAGCGATTCCGCGCTCCCGAATCTCTCTTCCAGCCATCCTTCCTTGGTATGGAGTCTGCTGGTATCCACGAGACTACCTACAACAGCATCATGAAGTGCGACGTCGACATCCGTAAGGATCTGTACGCCAACACTGTCTTGTCTGGAGGTTCCACCATGTTCCCAGGAATCGCCGACAGGATGCAGAAGGAGATCACCGCTCTTGCTCCACCAACCATGAAGATCAAGATCATCGCTCCTCCTGAGAGGAAATACTCTGTATGGATCGGAGGCTCCATCCTGGCTTCCCTCTCCACCTTCCAGCAGATGTGGATCAGCAAGCAGGAGTACGACGAGTCTGGCCCATCCATCGTCCACAGGAAGTGCTTCTAAACAGCTCGTAGATAAACTCGTGGTTATCTTACACTGTAGTGAGCACATGTCATGACAAACTGTACAATCGGGTAGTGCTTGGTATGGTCACTGAACATAACCAATAGAAATCATGTAATACCGTTGTGGATATCAATGATTATTCCCTTTTATCTTCAGTGTTGTAGTCGAACCGGACTACAGTATTTATTTCAGTCTTCATCGCTGTCCCTGGCGATTTCGATGCTCTCTAACAGTGACCACAATCACATCACTCCCGTGTTCTGTGCGCAAGAAACCGGCATTACAAGACTCTTTGCCTTAACACCCGCGCGCGCAAAAAAAAAAGGTGGGGAGATCAAGGTTCTACCTGAACTTGCTTGCCCTCATCTCGAGGTTGAATTTGATGCTAAGACAAAAACGATTTGCCGAAAAGACGCAAACCCCTTTGCTTGTATGCCAACACATTTTTCTAAGTTACCGTTCCGTTCAATCTAACATCGTTAAAATTAGTATTAGATATGTGTAGGCATGGCACAAGATTTGTACCTCTTCTTCGTCTTTAAATTGGGAAAGTAAATTGCAAAAGGTAACATGCATTATAATCTTGAAAGAAAAAAAAAACAATTTAGATCTTATAAATCGCTTCATGGGATCATTGCATATTTTTGTTTCATATTGACACTGTATATATTTTGTAACTCTAAAAAAAAAGAAAAAAGAACACAACTGCAGATCTCAAACCGAGAATGCAATAAAAAAGCAGTACTAAGTATGCTAATTATGATCGTACATGCTTATTCATTATTTGTATTTCAGTTTGTGCAGGATGATCAATGATCATGGTGAATGAAGACTTGTGATATGTTCATGTTTGCGTCTTATATTGAGGAGCGATTGTTGACGTGAAATGATCATGGTGATAGAAGACTTGATGCGTTCATGTTTGAGTTTATTTTGAGGAGTGATTGTTGACGTGAAGCAGTGATGTAATTATGATTTTACTTTCGTACAGTGGGTATAGTGTGATGGTGCCAAGTCTCTGGGAAAGCCGTTTGCCAAGACTACGCGTGATGAGTTGTGATCTTTGTCTTGTGACTTTGTGGTGTATGAATCGCTAAACTTCTATTTATACACATAGGTGATGATAAAGCGTAAATCGAAACAATTGTAATTTTTTTAAACACATTTATAATTGCAGCTGCGCTGGAATGAGTACGTTGTACATTGCTCTTGTACTCATAAGAACAGTGTACAATGAATTGCATTTCAAAGCAGTTGCATTTATCAAATGCATGCGTGATTGTGTGTGTGCGTGTGTCAATAGACTGTAGTTGAATGTGCACTTGTATACTTGCCGAGATTGAGCAATCAGTATCCCACCGTTTTATTTATTTTTTTTTTCAGTCCGGCCGAAATTTATGCTGTACAGATTAATCCATCCTGGGTTGAAAATGTGGGAATCCTTTGCGATGAGGATACAACTGTAGAAAGTAAGGGTGCATGGAGAGAACGCCTTATCGGCCAATGAGGATTGTTTGGGATCAAGGGGGGATGATTATAACCCGGCAGCACCGTATTCCACGAGACCCGGCCTTCGGAGAAAAGGTTTGTAAATAAACTTATTCATTTCATTCATTCACTAGTGACTGGTTGATTGAGGTTCCATAAAAATAAACATAATAACGGGACCAGACAGCATTACAAACAATAAGACATATATCATTTGAAAGCATTAGAATTACAACATTCATGAGTTATACGAGAAAACGAAGTTGAACAGTGGTTATCCTATGTATACATGCACTACATGTTTTTGTTTTAATTTGTTAATCCCTTGAATAAAAAATAAAAACACATTTCAGAAGACTTGAGGCATACATTCTGACTATAAGTGGAAAGTGAGTTACGCTGTTCAAAGTATTCATGACTGTACACAACTTCTAAGATTCATGTTGAAACTTAGATACATTGTAATGATTTAAAGAAGACTAGAAAAACTTATAGACCAATGTATAAAATGTATAACAAAGCTAAATGCATGTACAGGATTACTTGAGTATTAATTGCCCGGCAATGCAATAGGGATGCCTACACTTGCATGCACGTTGTATCTTAATTTTCAATGATTAAATATAGCCGTTTCCCCTCCCCAACTTGTCAAATTCTTGATTTCAAGAATTTGCACAGTGGCTGCGTACTAAAGATGAATAATAAAATACTCCATGTTAAAGGTATCGTAAAGTTTTGGTTGAGACCTAATTTCATGTTTCTAACATTTTTTGGTGAGATAATGAGAAACCTCTTATGAAATATGAAAGAGCATGTAATTCTTTGAGGAATTGAACGTTTATTTGATGAAAATTGGTTTTGAAATGGCTGAGATAGCCAAAAAAGAGCAATTCTAATAAAGTGTGGGACCCACACTTTATTACGATCGCTTTGTTTTACTTTATTTTTGGATGTTGCAGTCATTCCAAACCCGATTTTCATCAAATAAACTTTGAATTCCCCTTAAAATAGTATGCTCTGTACTATATCATAAGTGCTTTCTTGGTATCTTGAAAAAAATTTAAAAGCCCAATTTTCATCTACACCAATACTGTACCATCCCTTTAAGGAAATGCATGTTAATAGGAAGTGTCGACTTTCTGGTATGCTGCAGAATGTACGATATCGTTACGATGGTATCATACCATCGTAATGATGATGTTCTATATTCAGGAGAATAAAATACACCTGTATGTTGCTTTACTTTTCCTGTCGTTGTTGAGTATTACAAATCTGTCTTAATTCAACATAAAAATGCCACCAAATAAAGCTAAAAGTAGCACTAACGCCGGTACCAGCAATGAAATTAACCAAATAAAATTTTTGTTAATTTCATATGCAATTTGTATAACATTCATGAAAAATTTGAGGGCATGACATAATCACCTCGCTCATTTGAATACTCGTAATAAGGACTGGTCAAAAATGTCTTCCGAAAAAAAAGGTAAAATTCAAAATGTCATAGCTTTCCTATTTCTTAACCGATTTTTGTCATTTTTGAAACGCTCTGTAGGAATCTTGTTTCTCGTTATTTTGCAGTTTATCTATTGTGGGATGGATTTTTCCTTTTTAAGAGTTACTACGTTTGAGTGAAATCTATAATAGCAATGTACGATGTCAAGATCTGATATTGCTGATGTTCTAATTTTTCTTTTGCGTCAGCTGTGCATGCAAATCCATTCTTGCAAATGATCTTATACAATATGTTACAGATGACTAACATTATCTAAAACAACAGCAAATACCTTGCTCGCTTTACTCCTCTCCTCTAAGTGATACTGCACGCTCCTAGTGTTATAGTTTCAAAGCGTCAACAATAGATATAGGTTTTTTTTCAGTATCGTAGCTATAGTTCATCCCAAATATCGTGAAATAGCAAATTGTTTATGTAGCATGACGTTGTAGAAAATATTGTAATTTCTCTTGTAATAAACTGTTGATAGAATGAAATTTAAACTTGCCGCAGCTGGGGCTGTCACAAAAGTCAAAGGTGCTTACGACGCTTAATGAAAATACATTTGAGAAAGGTTATTTTCATTGGTTGTACTATCCATTGTACAGAGATAAATCCATTTTTCTTTCCATCCTATAGCTGACTCCACCGGTCAAGCATCCACGTGTAGTCGTGTATGTAATCTCTAAAGCAACCATGCATGATTTAGGTCTTCTATTTCATAACTTCTTACCCAGAACTGTAAGAATCTGGAACAATAATATACCTAGACTTCGGGTCATTGCTGTATCACCAAGTCATTCGTCATCTTATGAGCTGCTGCTTGACAAATCGCCAGAGAGACGTATGGAGCCTCTCATTGGATCCTACATGTTTTAATAACAGAGGTATGTCTGTCTGTTTGTTTCCTTTTTTTTGGTACTGTTTCACGTCTTTCCTCGCTCCCTACACGCCTACATTTTATTGTGAAAAATTATAGGTTACATAACGCACATTTTGCCTCACCATGATAAACTGTCCTCTTGTCGGCACACAGCATGACGTCATCCCAAGATAGTTTCGAGGAGCTGTAGCAAAACACCTGCTGAAAGGACTATCTTCTCAAGTTCACGGTTTTAAAGGTTAATAATTGATGGTTTTCCCACGTATACGTTCTGGCTTTGTTTGGTATCTCTACTCACAGTTTGTACGCTTTCGTTGTGTATTCTTCTCTGCGTTTATACAGCACATTCCTTTTCAATACATGTACGCCTATACGCAATTCGTATACTGGATCGTGCACATTCTATCATGGACCTGCTACACTTATGGACTATGAACGGAAGTTTTTCTTTAATTACATCATCAACCCCGCCACCTGATTAATGTGCATCTTAATGAGTGCATTCAGATGTTCGTACATGGCGATTGGATAATCGTGCATGGTCACTATGACAAAAGAACCACTTCCCTCATTTCGTTCTTATTTGGCTGAAATGACTTTTCAGACTTAGAGGGAAATTTTCAGGCCAGTTTAAAGTTAGTCTGAGAAGGAAGAATAAGATACTACGAGTTCAACGGTAAAATTTTGATTGAAATCGGATGAAAAATAAGGAAATTATGACATTTTGAAGTTTCGCTAATTTTTGAGGAAACAGTTCTTGAACGTTCAATCTGAATATTCAAATGGCAAAGTGAGCATGTCATCCCCTCACAACTTACCATATACTTTGTACATAAAATTTTGAAATTTCCAGTTTTTCATCCAAATGCAATTATGCCCGAGGCTCAAATCCTGTATTCTGAAGTTATTCAACCAGGAATAATATCATGTTTCAGACGTCAATGACAGAAACATTGAATTTTCGTCACTTTTTGTACATGATCAATGGAAAATTGTGAGTTTATGACATGGTCAGCTCACTCATTTGCATATTCATATCCACTGTACAAGAACTGTTTTGCAGAAATTAGCGAAACTTCAAAATTTCATAACTTCCTTATTTTTCATTCAATTTCAGTTAAATTTTTACCCTTAAACTCGTAAGTTTTTTTCTCTTTCTTATCAGACAAACATATTTTGGGACTGGATTTCCTCTTTAAGTGCCTTGAATAAACACCAATATTGGAGAGCAGCACACCTCAAAACATAACAAATTTTGTGCCACAAAATTGGTAATTAGGCTACTTGAGTGGACACTTGTGGACAAGCGTGTAACGTTGCTTAAGTAAGACATAGACCTACGCGTCGTCTACAGTTGATGTCTATGTTTATTTTGAAACCATGTGTGAAAAATGGGAAGAATTAGATGACAAATCAACCTGCCAAAATATTTGCTTTGTCTTATTACGTAGTTGCATTTCGCAAATGAAACTGCCTGTTATCGATGAGCGATTGATTTCCCAATATGCACTGCACATGCATATTTCTTGATTCAAGAGTGATATTTCTTCTGCGCATGTATTCTTTTTTTCTTTTTAAATCTCTCAAAGTGTCGTCTTGTTTTTATCCAGGCTGGCTGTCGGCGGTGATGATGAGATCAAAGCAGGAAAGCGTGTTTTAAAACGTTTTTGTGACGCTTTTGACAGAAACAGGTGCATGAATAAATTAACGAGCGATGATTGTCCATGTGTATAATCTAGGTCCGTGCTACTTTGATGTATTCGGCTTGGCTGTCTGTTATTGTGAGGAAATACAGAACACGGGAAATAAAATGTAAAGTGAAATTTCCACCACTGACCGTCGCTGGTGTTGCAGGTTGAACGAGAACTGAATAATTCACCAACGTGAGATAAGCAGAGGTGAGTAGGAGCAAGCATTACAGATACAATGAAGACATGGCAAGATAATTGTGTGTACAAAGGGCGTGCGTGACCGAGTAATGTGCAAGCAACCTTTGGACTGTCGGGCATCACTGTATTATCCTTCTTACAACTTTGCAGTTATCGTTTTAGTATATTAGTAGATCAATATGCAGTGCAGTTCTACTCTATCTAATTCAAGTTGGCTTCAACGAAATAAGAAATTGTGAATTTGTGTGGACAAGCTACCACGAAGCAGATCTGTTAGGCACAACCACACGTCCATGCATACTAGATGATGTGGATAATCTCCCATTGATCTGCACACTTTTCTGTATCAAATTCCCTTTCTTTAAATTGGGTCTGTAAGTTGTATATATTCATAGAGTCAAATTATGTTGTTTTTCGGTAACCCAGAAATGACAACTTACAAGGAGGAAGAAGCGGTTGCTGGCTTATCGACCAATCTAAATATCTTTGACATAAGCCGGTTCGGAGTTAGCTCTTGGGCACACTGGTAGGAATGACCTTTCTTTTTTTCTCAGTCGGTTAGGGGCACTTCACACTCGTTTTCAGAGCGGCATAATGCATTAGCTTAATACATAACGATTCATGAGATACATCAATCCTGTTCAAACAAAGAATGAGCTTGTGTATGTAGACCAGTTGACAAGAATGATCCGTCAATTAACATTTGGGAAAGCATCCATTTCATTATTTTGCATTGAATGTATCAACAATCTCTTTTAATTGATATTGGCAAATACCACTTTTGCTGTCAAGTTGATGTGCTGGTAAACAGCATTTATAAGGATTACATGAAAAATCATTATGTCACAGATTACAGTTCTACCATTCTGATTGTTTGATTTTAGTCTCTTGTTGAAAAAGAACTTGAACTTGAAGTGACATGGTGAGCCAGCCGTCGCTCATTGGTGCACATGCACATACAAACAAAAACATTATGTTTATTCGTATATGTATATATATATATATATATATATATATATATATATAACATATACATATATTATATATACATTGATATTATATATATAGTAGTGTGTTTTGGGGTGTGCTATATCATAGAAGATATCTGAATAAATTGGAATGACAACTTTCATGTCGATATGATCAAAACAATTTCACAACAGCGATATAATAAATACGTATAATGATTTAGGTATAGAGTCTATTTAATCAAACTTTTCACATTTTTTAACCGTCTATACCATGAATTCGCCGCTGCAACTAGGCAATAAGTGCTTGTATTGCATTGATAATCGATTCAGACAAGCAACATTCGACATGGTACTATCGCTGGTAAAGAAAAAAAGTAGAAATTTCTTAAGAAATGTGATAAATATCCATTCGTGCAACATCTCACATAAAAGAAGGACAAATACCGTAATCCGAGATTAAACATTAAGTATGATACGATGATAGATTTCATTTCATATTATGATATCAGTATATGTAGGGCATGCTACATGTACACCACTGCTGTAGATTATTTTTCCTCGTACTTGTCTTGAAGCAACTCTAAATCAGGAATCGTCTGCATTTTATTTTGTCACAGCCAGCCTTTCAGTTATAATAAAATACTATTAATTGGAATATGGGAAATTCCAAGTCTTGCAATGGTATCATTTGACTTAAATTCAATCGACACTTCCCACTTCCTCATTTATGTCTACAATGTTGTATAAAAAGATTTTCTATATCTACAATGTATAAAAGATTTGCTTTTATTTCTTGTTTGTTTCATTCACACAATTCATGTTGATGCTGTACAAAACTGGCTGTGACTATTCATGCTTGTCGCGGATGGCGTAAGGGGATTTCCCCCAAACTACTTCCCCCTCTATACCTGTGGACATATCTCAGTGGCCTGACAGTTCGTAATTCATCTTTGCGCATGAGCAGAAAAGGTCATTTATACTAACAGGCATTTTGGTTTGTTAATTCATTGAGATAAGCATCTGTGATGTGATGTGATGTGATGTGATGTGATCCTTATCTAAATGGTGCTTGCCAGCACATCTACCTGACAGCAAGCCTGGTATTTGGGTTGGCAATATCAAAAGAAGAAGGTTGTTATTGCATTCAATAGAACACACTGAAATTGATGCCTGCCAATGTCAACTGACAGACTATTCTGGTCACATGTTCTAAACGCATGCATTCTTTGTTTGAACACGAATTCAATAAATTGTTATGTCTAGCAACCTTATACATTATACCGAAGTGCCTATAACCAACGGAGAAAAAAAGAAGGGTCATTTGTAATAATGTGTACATGAGCTAATTACGAACTGGCTTTATAGGCCTATACTCTCAGCATGGAGCTATAAATCTCAGCCTAGTTTCTAGACTATTATGTATATATAATGATTGTATCCAGTCACGTGTCGATCTGTGCTCGTTCGTGCAGCAGTCATATCCATGACGGAATAATTTTCAATCAGTAAACTTCCGCCTCTTTGCATTTGGCGTATCTTATCTCATCAGACAAGCTATGTGTACTTTGAATGTGATTTTCTAATAAATGAAGTAAAATGAAAGCAAAGAGAATGATGCAATTAAGTTTCACTAATCTCAGCCAGAAATAAGGAAGTTATAACATTCAACTTTCAGCAAACTTATATATGCAAATAATTTCATCAGGTAATACTGTCACATGTTACTCCTCAGTTCCTCAGTGCTTTGTGCAAAAAAAAAAAAAAGTTTGTACAAAACCGTGTTTATATTCTGGTTGATGATTAATTAGCATCTACCTACAACCCTCTAAAAGTGAAATAGTCTTTAAACTCATTGTAACTCTACCATAATTTCTGCTACTGTTCGGTCATACCCACGATATAGAATGAAGTATAATGGCAGCTAAATTATGTAATCATCAGTGTTGTGTTCAGTTTAATTCTAATTTATCAAAGGGTAAACATATAGGCCTATCCCAAGGTCTTCACTCTGCGGCTAAATTTTAGTCATTGGAACCTTTGGCATTTCATGAGATTTTAATTCTATTATTTTCAGGAGATATAGCTAATGGGGTTACGGATTTCAATATCATATTGACAGGACTGAGTAATAATCGGAGATGATCTAGTAATGACATAAAATCATGACTTGTGAATAACACTGTTAGAGCCAAGTGTCTTTTAGGTCTCACCATAGGTGCAGTCAATACAGTGAGGTTTCCCTCTTCTGCACACAGTTGTGACAACAACGACAACAGCAGCAGCAACAACAACAACAACAACGATAACAACAACAACAACAACAACAACAGGAGAACATAATGATGTTGGTCTGTCTTTATCCAGCTTGTCTGAAATATACATTTAAAAAAATGGTAATCACAGGTGATGTCTGAATGCGTCATGCCTCACACCTGCGATTACTCCAGTCCTCAAGACTAAAACTTTTATACAATAGGCCTATACTCAACAGACATGCAGGGAGCTTCATTTAGAAAAAAAAAATATTGGCTGTGGTTGACCAGAATATGTTCCTTTACAAGTTCTATCCTTCATATTTGGAGGGGCTGCTTTGGCTTCTTGGCAGATCTGTTCCAAACATATTGTCTAAAAAAACACTTGGCTTTTTGTGTGAAAAATAAAATGATTGGCTTTGAGAGAAGCCTCTCATAAAAGTGAAAACCTCTGACAATGTGTCTGGGAAATTTCACAAGTTAGAAGGGAAATATAAGGTTTTAAATCAGGCAAACATGAAACTGTGTTCCTTTTTGGAATGAGTGCACTGTGTGTGATTTCTTTCATCATTTTTTTTCTATTTTATTAAAGCACGTGCCCATGCAGAGTATATTATATGCGCGTGTAAACTGATGGACGAATGTCCCGACCCAGTACCGCGACCTGCTTTTATCAAGGACTCGAGCACTCTTTACTACAGGTCACATAACATTGTCAATCAGTAAACACATCCCTCGGGGAACAATATATATGACCTTAACATTCTGTTGCTGGCTTACTTGTAGCTGCCATCATAATAAAACTTATAGGTGTCAGTGCTCAGAGAATGCAAGGAGAACGATTAGCTGACCACGGCGTTTAATTCTGCAGAGTCATTCGGTAGGAAACTACGCGTAGCAGGTGCAATGCTCGAGATCGCCTTGATACCTTGAGATAAGCATCCACGGCTCTGTTGATACACTTTAGGTTTTCTCTACTTGTCATGTGCTAAAGTACATGTATGATGGGGCATGAGTGGAAAATGAGACTTGGGACATAATTTGCCCTATCTTTAAGCAACTTTGTAAATATAAAATGCGATTGTTTTAATGCATTCGAAGAGGTAGTTCAGCAAGGACTGGTAAGACTGTGTATGTATGTTTGTTTGTTTGTTTGATTGTTCGTTTGTTTGTTTGTTTGTTTGTTTGTTCATTTTCATCTGAAAAGATGGCTGGATATCCCATATTCAGCTGCACTAGGCTGGTCTTCCATGGGGTCCAGTTGGATGTCAGGCGGGACCACTTCGCCGGGTTAAACACCCTGCTCTTTGCGATGAATGAATGAAGCGGGATCTTTTACGCGCATGAATTGTGACTCTCTCATACACGGAACCTCCATTTTATGTCCTATGCGAAGGACAGAGTGTTATGCCTCTTGCTAGAGGGGACGGTATGGTTACACACAACATTGCTCAGTCCAGACTCGGGTTCGAACCCGGGTCCTTAGGATCGTGAGGCAGATGCGCTACCGACTGAGCCAACTCACCGTATACACAGTATACTGTGAGGGAAATTGCCGGAAACACCCAATGAAATCCTGCACTACTAGTAGGGCCTATACGAAGCAATTCTCTCCGAAGCGCAAAACTCAGTGATATCAATGACAACAAAAGTCGCATGCATATAACTTCCAAATGGGATGGGATGGAATTGAACTTCAGTCACTAAGTATTATCTAGATATGTCTGAGTGGGTTCTTCATGCATCGATAATAACGCCACAACCTCGTTTACGTATAAATAGAAGCTATCACGCCCAGCCGTAGTGGGGCAATCGTTACCCGGTGCCCTGATTTTCAGTCGAGAGGTATAAAGGTTCGTGTTGATAGTTTTCGCGGCGGTAATTTCTACGGGTTGGGGAGTATAAACATAGATAGATAGAAAGGAAAATAGATAGATAGATAGACAGACAGATAGATAGAGTGATAACTAAATGAATAAATAGATGAATATACAAAGAAGTATACAACCGCAGCTACTGTAAAGACCCTATAAGTCGAACAGTGTTTTATAATGTTTTATTAACCAAAAATACACAGATAGTGTTTTGATAAATGCGCTAGTGAGTAGACATGACGTAATACAATCAATATCATACGTTTGTTTTGTAACGGGCATCGTGTTTTGATGTGGCAAACATTTCTGGACACCTACACACAGTGGAATGTTTCTTGCATTTCAGAAGTGAGACTGAATTCAAACTTTATTAAACATTCTGGGTGCGGGCCTTCCAATGTTCGTCCTCGACTATCGTGTTGCATATACTGACATTGCGTGTATACATTATTACCCCCCCCCCCCCCCCCCATTGACTTGGTTCGTGGATAGCAGCATATATCCCTGTGATATGCCTTATCGTGACCTGAATGCGCAAACACACTCCAGAAGAGCAAACACTCCTAGATCCACTCGATGATGTAAATCAGCATGCCGAGAATATGACCATAAATGGTAATGATTTTTGTAGGAGCATGCCATGAGCAGGTGGTTTTCCGTTAAATAGAGGTGCACCCACCAGACACGCCCTCACTCATCGCCAGATCAGTCCCAGCAGCGAAACCAGCTCAGCTCGTCGACGGCACGGATCTTCGTCGATCACCCCGAACTTCTCACCATCTTCTGTCAAGGTAGGCGCGACAGTTTCCGCTCTCCAGCTCTGCTTCATGTTGTGCTGCGCAAAGCCTTTATGGAGAGGCTCATTATTAGTGATCAGTCGTTCAAATCCTGTTGAGTGTTTTTTTTTCCCCAAGAAGCTTTTTTTTTCTTCCTTTTTTCTTTTATATGTTGCAATCAACGCTTTAGCTTTCGATAGTTATTCGTTTCCTTGTTTCCGCCTGACTCGACACACTTGTAAAAGGAAAACTCCAGGAAAAGCCAGACCAATTCTGAATTCCGGGTGGTTGATTTCACCACGAGATAACCAGGATGCGGGTGATAATCCCTTATAGGATAATGCATCAAGGACATTATCATGTGACACATTCTATCTGTTAGCCACATCATTATGCAAAGTGAGGGAATTCACTACGAATCTGGTCACAAACTGTATTTTATAGTGACTACATTGATGTATTTTTTACACTTATAGTTAGATGCTGAATTTTTATTGTAATCATAATTATCGATGATTATGCTTTATCATACAGGTCAAGTTCAAGCAAGAAACCAAAATCGAAAGGATAATGCAGAAAAAATTTACTCGTTTGACTTAATTGACATGGGCAGAATAAAGTCTAGGACTTCAATTTATCTATGTATGTATCTTTATCGTATCTGCTCACAGGAATAGCATAAGTCAAACAACTCATCATGTGTGACGACGATGTTGCCGCCCTGGTCATCGACAACGGATCCGGTATGGTGAAGGCCGGATTCGCCGGAGACGACGCCCCAAGGGCTGTCTTCCCATCCATCGTCGGCAGGCCCCGCCATCAGGGTGTCATGGTCGGCATGGGACAGAAGGACAGCTACGTCGGAGACGAGGCCCAGAGCAAGAGGGGTATCCTGACCCTCAAGTACCCCATCGAGCACGGTATCGTCACCAACTGGGACGACATGGAGAAGATCTGGCATCACACCTTCTACAACGAGCTCCGTGTCGCCCCCGAGGAGCACCCCGTCCTCCTCACCGAGGCTCCCCTCAACCCCAAGGCCAACAGGGAAAAGATGACCCAGGTAAGCATATAACTTGACTTTGATATTTAACAGGAGATACAGATGGTTTTAAATGATTACTTGACCATTCCACTCTTATTTTTTGTGGATAAGATATGAAAGAAAATATTAGAAATGTTCTTTCTTTGCCGCCAAGTATAAAGCAAGAATTGAAAACCTTGACTTGAAATTCAACTGTATAATACATTGTTGCGATGCTTTGATACGGTTTATGTAATATTTAATTTATTTACACTGTTCTCTTCAGATCATGTTCGAGACCTTCAACTCACCCGCCATGTACGTAGCCATCCAGGCTGTGCTGTCCCTGTACGCCTCCGGACGTACCACTGGTATCGTGTTCGACTCTGGCGATGGTGTCTCCCACACCGTGCCCATTTACGAGGGTTACGCCCTTCCCCACGCCATCCTCCGTCTGGACTTGGCTGGTCGTGATCTCACCGACTACCTGATGAAGATCCTCACCGAGCGTGGCTACTCCTTCACCACCACCGGTAAGCACCTTTGATTTTATTCCCATTTTCCTAACTTTTCACGCAACTTAAACAGTACACTGAAGACTATCGTTACAGATAATCTCCATTAGGCCTACATGATCCTGGTCTTCTGATCACAATCACATTTCCTACAAAAAAAAAAAAAAAATCCTGACATTCAATTTCCATTTCACACAAAAAGTCATGATTTACTGATGAGTGATCGTCTCATTTCCCTGAATTTCAACACCCCTCTGAAGTTGATATCCCTGAAGTTTATTCGCCTGAATTTCATTTCCTTTAATTTCATGTCCCAGTATTTGATCTCTCTAACCCAACTTTGTGTGACAAATTCTACAATGTATCTACTGTTGTGATTTCCCTTACCGACAGCCGAGCGTGAAATCGTTCGCGACATCAAGGAGAAGCTCTGCTACGTCGCTCTCGACTTCGAACAGGAGATGAGCACTGCTGCTTCTTCCTCTTCCCTGGAGAAGAGCTACGAGCTTCCCGACGGTCAGGTCATCACCATTGGCAACGAGCGATTCCGTGCTCCCGAGTCTCTCTACCAGCCGTCCTTCCTTGGTATGGAGGCTGCTGGTATCCACGAGACCACCTACAACAGCATCATGAAGTGTGACGTCGACATCCGTAAGGATCTGTACGCTAACACCGTCATGTCCGGAGGTTCCACCATGTTCCCAGGAATCGCCGACAGGATGCAGAAGGAGATCACTGCTCTTGCTCCTCCCTCAATGAAGATCAAGATCATCGCTCCACCTGAGAGGAAATACTCTGTATGGATCGGAGGCTCCATCCTGGCTTCCCTCTCCACCTTCCAGCAGATGTGGATCAGCAAGCAGGAGTACGACGAGTCTGGCCCATCCATTGTCCACAGGAAGTGCTTCTAAATTCGTCTCGCTGTGAAAACTGGCAAACTTAAAACCAAAGACTGACAGTATTGCTGAAATACATTGGTCGCAGTGACTACACCTCCTGGGACCAAGTCGATGAAGAACGGCAACACCGACTAACAAAATGGATTTACAATTATCACCTGCATGAAACCCAATTTTGACGTAGAACCGGTAAATATTTTCGCAACAACGACCATAACAACCCTGGCTTTACGTGGAACCATTCAGATATAGGATGACTTCCAAAAATGTTTGATTAAGTTATTTCCTAGAAATCTTCTGTGGCCAAATAGAATTTACCTCCAAATTCCCAAGTACCATGATATTTCCACTCAACGAAACAACTTTTTATCACCCCGATGCTGTATTTGCAAAAGTCGTCTTCCGATACCTCATGAGTTCAATCACTGAATTGTGAATTCGAATCGCTCTGACTAATGAAAATAATGGTATGTTACATGTTCATGAATATATTTGAATATGCTTTATCCTTTGGAATCGACATAGTGTCTTCCATTTGAAAAGGAAATAGCAATCTACTGCTCCTAGAGAACGTAAACCAATACATTTTATTCTTTGGAATGCATTTCAATTCAGTAACCTATGCATCGACGCCAAAGCTATATGTAAAAATTGTTCTTGTTTGTACATAGTTGTGGATGAGTATTAAATACCCATTGATCGAGATTTACAACAAACTGATGAATTCTTTGCATTTAACGAGTGTTTTTTTTTTCCCTGTACATTTGTATGGGTAAGTGAAAGAGCTAAGACACAGACGATTAAACATATGCATACCTTTGATAACGACAAGACGCCCCTTGTTATAGAAAGCACAAATATTATAATACATGATGGACTCAAACACACACACATACACACACGTATATACATACATATATATATGTATGTATGTATAATATATATATATATATATATATATATATATATATATATATATATACATACATACATACATGTATGTATATATACTTAGAGAGAGAGAAAAAAAAATCCCAGGAGACATTCAAATCAATAGTGCGAGCGCCGAAGTATTAATCGGCCAATTCGGGTTTCCAGGTTGCTCATGAGCAGAAAAAGGTCAGTTGTACTGACAGACAGGGTTTTACCATGGAACTACATTTGTACCATACATGGACTAGAAACGAAGGTCTTTCTTTGATCCCATCATCACCGCCGTCACCCGATTACTGCAGTATGTGCATCTTAATGAGAACATTCAGGTGCTTGGATAATGACGATTGTGCAATCGTGCATCGTCACTGACAAAAGAACCATTTCCCTCATTGCGGTCTTATTTTGCTGGTTCGGTGTAAAAATGGCAGAGGTAAAAATGGCAGGGGTAAAAATGGCAGGGGAAAAAATGGCAGGGGTAAAAATGGCAGAGGTAAAAATGGCAGAGGTAAAAATGGCAAGGGTAAAAATGGCAGGGGTAAAATTGGCAGGTGTAAAAATGGCAGAGGTAAAAATGGCAGGGGTAAAAATGGCAGGGGTAAAAATGGCAGGGGTAAAAATGGCAGGGGTAAAAATGGCAGGGGTAAAAATGGCAGAGGTAAAAATGGCAGCAATAAAAATGTCAGAGGTAAAGTTTTCAGTGGTCGAAATGTCAGTGGTCAAAATGCTAGAGATAAAAATGCCATTGATAAAAATTTAGTCGTTGAAATGCAAGAGGACGAGGTAAAAGTGACAGAGATTTTTTTTCTTCATGTTTCTGACACCTTTCTCGCAATACGCGCTTTTCGTGCCTTCTTCTCCTGAAATAAAGCGCTGGGGAGACCGGGGAGAAATGGGACACGGGGAGAAATATGGGACACTCATGTAACTTGAAAAATGCTCGGCCAGTCAACAATCCAATTATATCAGTAAAAATACGAGTCTCGGTACACCTGAAAATGGACATATTAACCACTTTACAGCTCTACAGGTATCTTGTCAGTAAAATATCAAACTCACTTTATATCTGGTAGGTCCTATAAAAAACAAACAAACAAGTATTTTGGAAAGTGCAAACTTCTGAAAATAAAATTGCTTGATAACAGACATGCAGGTATGAACAATTGGCACGGATCTTTTACTGTTTCTGTTACCACTGGGAGAAATTTAATAGGGCAGTGTTACATTTCTCCCCGCGGCACATGTAAAGAGAGTCTTGCAGAGCTTCAGCAATCGCTGTGTAAATTGAATCGGGATCTAATGGTAGTCATAGGCGTTGATTTCAATCTACCTGGATGGGATTGGATTGGATTTTCTTACTGTTGTTGTATAACGAGGGAACAACGTCATTTTCGGTGGCTGAATCTACCAATCTTTAGCAACACACCATGTTGATAACATAATGGAATCTGACTTTGAAGCAACAGCTAAGTTTGAAAGGCGTCATAAACCTTTACATTTTTCACCTGCGGATTCGTTCAACAATGATTGAAAGAAATCCCATGGCAAACTATCAGTTTTTACTCTCACCAGAACAGTTTATTGCTAAAGTTCGTCTCCAGTTTTGATAGGCATAAGTTTGTGAGTGACCACAAAGTGTTCATTAAACTTCGAGATATTTGTTTTTGAGCCATGTGATACTTGAACAATGTAATAAAATATTTTGCAAGAGCTTATTTGTTTTTGCGCCATGTGATACTTGAACAATGTAATAAAATGTTTTGCCAGAGCTAAATTATGTCTGCCGATACATCTGCTGTAGTTCGTTTTTTGCGTTTTGTATTTTTACTTCTACATTATGTCGTGATCAGGCCTTGTGAGATAAATAGTCTCCTACGAAACCTGAATGTGAGAAAATAATATTGAACAGGTGAACAATTAGCGGTTTGCTTTGACTATGTCCCCTTCACTTCTTTACACTAAACAGTTCAAAAACTGAAAAAAAAAAAGAATGACAATATACTAGCCTGGACGTGAGCGGAATT
Source organism: Diadema antillarum (assembly GCF_040938485.1). Taxonomy (NCBI): domain Eukaryota; kingdom Metazoa; phylum Echinodermata; class Echinoidea; order Diadematoida; family Diadematidae; genus Diadema; species Diadema antillarum. The sequence goes on from NW_027270916.1 coordinate 2,544,409, forward strand.
CGTTTGTGTAAGAGTGTGTATGGGAGAGTATGTATATCTGCGTATATGTTTATACCAAAATTGGGTTCGTGTGTGACATATGTGTGTGTGTGTGTGTGTGTGTGTGTGTGTGTGTGTGTGTGTGTGTGTGTGTGATAACTTAATTGGGCGAAACAACGTAGGATTATACTGTTTAAGGGCTTTGCAGCATTGTTGGAACCCCCTTATAATGATAGATAATAATAATGATGATGATAATAATAATAATAATAATAATAATGATGATAATGATAATGATAATAATAATAATGATGATAACAATAATAATGGTAATAATGATAATAATGATAATAATAATAACAATAATAATACTGAATAATAAAAATAATTTCCATAGGCCTACTGGGCTCTCAGCTGGTTTATTATTTCTCTGCACACAGACAGATTACGCCACTGCACTTGAATCAAACTTAGAATAATCAAAGTGCTCTAATCTCTTTAAAACATAATTCAATCAATATTCTTCAAATCTGCAATTTGTATTTGAAAATTCGATAAATGCAGTTTGCTCTGTCTAGGTTATCACTTAAAACCTCTTCATACGTTTATATCTGACGAAATCGCTCTCATTACTTCTGACATTTTACTTCTGCCATTTTTACCTCTGCCATTATTACCTCTGTCGTTTTTACCTCTGCCATTTTTACCTCTGCCATTTTTACCCCTGCCATTTTTACCTCTGCCATTTTTACCCCTGCCATTTTTACCCCTGCCATTTTTACCTTTGCCATTTTTACCTCTGCCATTTTTACCCCTGCCATTTTTACCCCTGCCATTTTTACCTCTGCCATTTTTGCCCCTGCCATTTTTACCTCTGCCATTTTTACCCCTGCCATTTTTGCCTCTGCCATTTTTACCCTTGCCATTTTTACCTCTGCCATCTTTACCCCTGCCATTTTTACCTCTGCCATTTTTACCCCTGCCATTTTTACCTCTGCCATTTTTACCTCTGCCATTTTTACCCCTGCCATTTTTACCTCTGCCATTTTTACCCCTGCCATTTTTACCTCTGCCATTTTTACCCCTGCCATTTTTACCCCTGCCATTTTGCTGAGGTGCCTTTTCAGACTCAACTGCCTTTAAATAAACACCGATGAAAAGGAGCAGCAAACCCGAATACATGATAGTTTTCCTGTCACAAAATTGAAAATTACTGAAGTGGACATTTGTGGACAAGCATGTAACATGGCTTAATGATAGGACATACACGTCATCTACGGTTACTGTCCATGTTTACTATGGAACAATGTGCGAAAAATAGGAAAAATTAGATTGCGCATCACAACCAACCTGCCAAAATGATTGCCTTCTCTTGTAAAGTACGCGCATTTCGCAAATGAAATCACCTGAGCGATAATTTCCCAATACAGTATACACTACAACTGCACATGTATTTTCTTGATTTAAGAGAATTACTATCTTCTGCGCATGTAGTTTTTCGATTTCTCAGAGCGTCGTCTTGTTTTTATCCAGGCTGGCTGTCGGCGGTGATGATGAGATCAAAGCAGGAAAGCATGTTTTTAATGTTTTTGTGCCACTTTTGACAGAAACAGGTGCCTGAATTAATCAACGAGCGATAAACGTCCATGTGTAGTAGGTCCATGGTTTTACATTCACTAGGCTTTTTCACATCAGCCCGATAAAAATCCAAGCTCGAGATATTTTTTAATTTCCCAAGTCAGAAAATAGCGCGCTATTTCGAAACATCGGGCTGATGTGAAAACGCCTACTGAGACAAGCATCTGTGATGTTATAATTATTCATGTAATCCTTATAGATGGTGCTTGCCAGTACATCCACCTGACAGCAAGCCTGGTATTTGGCAATGTTAAAAGAAAACGTTTGTTGACGCATGTTAATACAAAACAATCCTGAAATGGATGTTTCCCCTAACGTTGATTGACAAAGCATCCTGGTCACCTGTTCGATGTAGGTTCATTCTTTGTTTGAATACGAATTCCATGAATTGCTATGTTGGGCAAGCTCAATCTAGATGTATCATGTCGCTTTGAATAGAATGAAGTGCCTAACCAACTGACAAAAAAAAAAGGTTATTTGTACCCATGAATACATGAGCTATCTCCGAACTTGCTTCTTACTTACCATGACTCAAAATGCGTAATGCACACAGGTGTTTTCGAAAAGAGAGTAGAAAGATATCAGGCCTAGTATTACTGGAGCAGTGAGTGGCAAACAGATAAAGAGCCTACACTGTTACAAGTGGTGTGTTATCTAAGTAGCTCTAATCGTTCAGGCTGTGTCATGAAGAGCAAAATAAAGAATCAACTCTATAAAATAGATAAATAAATAAATGAATAAATTCAGGATGATTGGAAACAAAAAGGAATGGAGAGTCGATCAGTCCCGTTCCATGAAATGGACTTGCGCCCTCTTGTGTTGTAGATACGACACGAGATGTATCATCACATCCGCTGCACAAGAGATTGTTTACTTCGTGGTGTGTTTACGGAAGCACTGTGGTACATTGGAAGCGGCTATGTATTCTTACATGATGAAATGTATAGTATGTCATTAGACATGATGCTTAACTTGGTGGATCCCATTGACGCAAGGTGATGAAAGGGTACCTGACATTGTTGCTACAGTAATGGCATGGCCCTGTGGAGGGGAATAAGGTTCCATATTTGCTCCTGCGACAATTATTGCTCCCATGAAATGATTTATCTGCACGCTAAGCCAAACATAAATTCCACTCACAAACATAACACTAATCCTAATACTTAAATCCTCACATCAAACTAGGTCTAAATCCCCATCACAACCCTAACCCTAACCCTAATTCCTCGGAGAAAATAAGACAGGATCAATTATTGTCGCAGGAGCAAATGTTGTGTCACCGGGAATAGATATAATTATGTACACCCACACACTTTAGGCACTTTTGTATTTCAATAATTTTTTTTTAAATTTCTATAATGTCATGAAGTACACACACACACACACACACACACACACACTTATAATATATATATATATATATATATATATATATATATATATATATATATATATGTATATATATAATGTATACA